>NW_008614188.1:3666-16999 GCF_000691845.1 Merops nubicus | reverse complement strand
GTTCAGCAGTTCCAGGAGGAGTATTAGGGAATGTTATGTTATATTATGAGTCTTTGTTTTAGGAATTCAAAGACAGAACAATGTACCAGTGATACCTGTTCAAGGCAACACAGTCTACTCCTTTGGTGGCTGTGCTAGGAATACACCTACAAGGCAGGAGAGAGATCTTTGAGTGTCATGACCTAGGTTGTGTACTTGCATGACTTTATCATTAAAACATCTTTGGACTGTCTAAATATTTCCTTATTGAAAGAGTAGAGAGATTTTGTATCAAACCTTGACCTTGACCTTTTGGCTGGAGGAAGTGGAACTCATTATGAAACCAAAGCTGGTGGTTGGATAACTGTGAGAGGTTGTGGTGTAGCTACATAAGGTATGAACAGTTAAAATCCAGACTGATAACAGACACATGAGATGGTTACAGAAGGTCTAGTGTAACTGAATCAAAAGCAATTATGAGACAAATTAACCATGAGAAGGCAATTAAACAGAAAAAAAATTATCTGATAACTCACACATGCGACAATTCTGTGAATTCAAGAAGTATTTCTCACTTTATGAGGGTTTCAGGCCTTTTTCCCATCTTGCACGCACATGAGATGGTTGGCATTGTTTTCTCCAATAATTGTTCCCCATTTGCTGCCACTCTTGGCTTGAGAAATTGATCTGGTTGCCCTCACAGAGAAACTTTGGTTTATATTGTAGGAAATTAATTTCACCAAACTGACTTTACCAGTTTTGTCTGGGTTTGGTTTGTTAAGGTAATAACATTGATATAATAGATTTAGAATTGTATAAAGCATTTGTCTTGTTACTGCCAGCCTGTTTTGGGTAAGAAGCTAGAAAGCCATCAAATCACTGAAAGAATTACACACTAGCTAACTGACCTGCCTCAAGAACTCTCATCATCTGATAGAAATCCTTCTGAAAGGGTTCTGCAAGAAAGGGTTCTGTGAGGATAGTTCCCCTTACTGCCTGATTTACTGTTTAGTAACATGCAAGAAAGAGGCATAAAATGATTTCTGCAGAATCCAGACAGTAAGATGGGCAGAGTTCAAGACACTACACCATAGATATGTGTAGTTAATCTATAATGATCTGATCTAAAGAAGAAGCAAAACAAGCAACAGTGCAGCCTAAGGCAGTTTTATCTAATCTAAGAAGATTTCATACTTTATTAAAAATAAAAAATAACCAAAACAAAATCCACCAAACCCCCCACAGCTATGTGTAACAAGAACAAGGAATAATAATAATAATAATACCACCCTATATCTAGTGTTACATCTAAAACATCTAGACTAAAATTGCAAATATCTGGAAAAGGGAACAAACAGAAGCAAAAGTTCATTTGATCTACTGACACTGAATGTATCACAAAGGTGGGTTTTGTTTTGGATTTTTTCCCTCCCCTTTTTTATTTCCAGGTGATTTATCCCTCTTCTGACAAAATGGCTCTCAGGATTTTCTCTCCTCTTATTCCTCAGGTTGCTCTTAGGTGATTTTCATCACTGGAGACCTCGCATCACACAGAACTTTGTATTGGGGTGTCCCATCAGAAGACGTCTTCAGAAGAAGCCTTTGGACTTCACCTTCAGGTAACTTCTCCAAATTGTCACGTTGAATTCACTTGTTGATGGATGGTTTTAGCTCTTACAGCCAGTCTGCACTTTGAGGTATTCTCAGGGGTCCAGACAGAATTTACCCATCACCTTGGAGCTCATTCTATCCCTCCTTATGGTCTGACTCTTCTCTCAAATTAAAATAATGATTCTTTTTCTTCCACAAATGTGCAAATATCTTAGAAGAGGAGTCATCTCCTGTGTTTGACTTAAAAACACAATAAACACATAAACAGCTTCTTTCCCTCAAGGAGACAAGGCTTTTCCATTTCCTTCTGGTGACTCAGTGACATGTTTCAACACGAAATGTGTCTTATGGCAGACTTTCTATTCTGTACCAGTAATTTAATTAACAAATACATATGAAACAGGTATCTCAATAGCATAAATTAATCTAGTTCATCTTCTGATTCCTGAGGCATGTTATGATAGCAATAACTACCCTGAGGTGACAGCATTTAAAGTAAACAAAGCCCAACCTCTTTCTCCTAAGCATACTCTAATGAGGACACTCTGTACAAAATTATTTAGAGTCATATTTATTTTAATTACTACATAGTGTGAAATTGTGTCTTCCAACCATGAAAAGGGATCACAGTCTTGGTCTTCATGAGATCAATGAACAGTCTGTGGTAGACTTTAACTGGCTTTGAAAACAACCTTTGGTGCATTAGAGGTCAATAAATCACACAGTGAAGAGAGAATTGACGTGCTGTGAAAAAAGGATAAAGGCTGAAGATTCACCCATATTTTTTCTTGTAGCCTTTGTAATAGTTTAATGCAGCCAAGAAAGTGCAAAAATATTGACTAAAGGCCATTGAGTGTAAAAATATCACATTCATTTAAATGATTATTGTAACAGTTTAATGTAAACACAAGTAAACTGTTAATACAGATGACTGCAGAGTTTTTCACCATGATGTTTGCAGGTCAGAGTTAGTGAACAGTCATCCCTCTCCATTCCTCAGGTCAGGCCTACACCAAGAGAGATTTCATAATTAGTAATGCTGTTAACTGTGTGAGATTGAAGAGATTCTGGTAAAGACCTGTGATAGACTAACCCATCAGCCCTGATAAGAAGAAAGCCTTGTGTGCAAGCACGTGTTCAGCACTTGAGTGCTGCCTCTGCTGCTGGGTCAGAACAGGGAGGAAACCAGCTTCTGTTATGGTAGCTGAGGTTTTTGTACATCCACGCTGGATAAGGGAGCCACAAATAACTTCTAGATGAGTCCTGGTGTGTATTTGTAAAAGCAAACCAAAGCAAAGCTCAGGCTGATCAAGAAATCCAGGCAATGATGGTTTCATTGCCAGCAGGTTCATGGTGAAGAACTGAGAAGTGGAAAACAGTGTTGCTTGACTTTTTTGATGGTGCAGACCTTATGGGGCAGAAATAGAACACCATGTTTGCCAGTAGTTATGGGTTTACACTTAGTTTTGCTACTTCAAATAAAAAATGATGAAAAGCATGCTGATGAATTGGTTTTTATTGGGGGTAACAGGCAGCTTGCACAGAGGCCTCAGAGAGCTCCCTCTCCAAGGGGACAGAATGAGTGAGAATGGGAGAGGGAATATGTTGAGTGCTGGACAGCATTTTCTTTCTCTCCTTTTATCTGTGAACATACTTGTCCTTTTCTGTTGTTTCCTCTGCTGCTTCTATATTCTTCCTGCCCTAGTGAATCATTCTGGGGGTCTTATGCTGCAGTGGCAATGGCAGCAGACATATATACACTGCAGTGTCTTTGGGAGAGAGAGAATTGGAGAATTCAGCTGTTGTTAGTAGTTGGGATTCTCAGCTGCAGTGTGCAAGAGTTTCTCTTTGTTTTATTTGATTTGTACAAAGTAGAAAGCTTCAGGGCAACAGATGGGGAAGAATCTCATCCTGAATATGTTGTAGGCTTGCAGATGGGTCTGTTGCAGGTTACAGAAAACTTCATATTCCCAGACTCTGACAAGAAAAGTTATTTAAAAAAGACACATCTCTGTAGTTCTAAATGAGGATGTTGTTACACAATGTGAAGAGATAGTTTTCTTGGGAGGAACTTCACCTTTACATGAGGAGAAGGGAGGAGTATTTGCTTGTGCTCATTTCTTTGCTCTCGTTTGCTCGTGAACAATGAGAAAGGGGGAATTTTGTAATACTTTGAAATGATCATATTATTTGTCTGTTTGGCTTAACAGGATATTTTCATAGGAGAATTTTTACTTATGAACAAAGCCTGTCTTCACAGGGCTTGAAAAGCCTTTCTGCTGTCATAAATTGTGCAAGAGAATACCATGTTATCTTTATTCTATCAGTCATACAGAACCTAACTTGTGTTATCTTTCCTTGCTGACAGAAAGGTGGATTTCCACTTCAGAGATCACATCATCCTCCTTCCTGTGAAAATAATATGAACCAGAAGGTGTTAGTTTTCCTTCTCCCAAATTTTATTTTTGGGATATTTCTTTTTGGGTTTTTCTGTAAGAGACAAAAAACCCTAACAGGTGAGTAAAGAATTTACCAACAATGTTTTCTAGAAACAGGGACACCTTTCCCAAATGTGTTGGAAAGTAACTACAGAGCCTAAGAGTTAACCAAGATTATGAGAATGTTGAAGGCCCTGTCACTCTGCTGGCTGTCTTAGCAATGTGTTGAGAGCAAAGGCACTACAAGAAGCAGTTGACATTAGAAATGTTAGGATTTCTTGCTTAGAGTAATATTGGTAACATATTGAAAGATTAAATTTTATTAATTTTTAATTTTTAAAATTTTATTTTAAGTTTTATCAGCTGTCTGACTGCATATTGGCCATAGTGGAGTCCAGAGACAGTAAATAAAAAATTGATTTTAGCATTTTCATTAAGTTTTGTATGCAAAGAGATAGATTGAGTGCTATTCAAGGTCAGGCTTGATAGGGCTCTGATGTAGTTAAAGATGTCCCTGCTTACTGCAGGAAGGTTGGGCTACATGACCTTAAAGGTCCCTTCCAACCCAAAACATCCTGTGATTCTATTTCACACCAAGTTTAAATCTCACTCTTGCTTGCAGGTGCTTTCCCTGATCCCACTGAAGACTGGCTGGCAATTCAAACTGATCGCAAAAGCACGCTGGCTTCTGTTTGCCTGAAGAACAACCTTCTCAAATTAAGAAGCAGGCTGGATTCTTACGTTGCAAGCCAGCTCTTTGTGGAGCACAAACATAAATTTATCTACTGTGAGGTGCCCAAGGTAGGCTGCTCCAACTGGAAAAGAATTATTTTCCTTCTCCAAGCAGATGTGAAGGCAGAAGCTTCTGAAATTGAGCACGACCACATCCACCAAACCTCACTGATTAAAAAGCTGGTGTCTTACCCTCCAGCCATACAGAAGGAATTTCTGACCAATTACACCAAAGTGATGTTCACCAGACATCCCTTGGAACGGCTGGTTTCAGCTTACAGAGACAAACTTCTGCACTCTGAACCCTTCTACAGTATCACTGTTGCTAATGACATTAAGGCAATGTTCAGGAAAAACAAAAATTCTTCTGAAAAAGTGAGTTTCCAGGAGTTTGTCAACTTCATCACAGCAAAACCACCAAGCAGTCTGGACATTCACTGGAAACCAATGTTTCTGCTCTGTGATCCTTGCAACATCCACTATGACGTTCTGGGGAAGTATGAAACTCTTGGGTTAGATTCCAAGCACGTTCTGAAGGTCATTGGAGCACCAGAGAGCCTGCAGTACCCCAGCCTGAAGAGGTATGGCTCAGAGAAACGAACTAATGGTGACATCACCATGGAGTATCTCAGACAATTGAACTCAGAACAAATTGAGAAGATCAAAAAACTGTATCTAATGGATTTTTTGTTGTTCAACTATACTATGAAATATGAGGATTATTATTCGTTGAATGACTAATGCAGACTCAACAAAGAACAGTTTCCTTTGTACAAAACAGGCTGAACTTGTCCTCACAGGTGCATGATGGGTGGGTGGGTGACTGCCTGCTGCTGAGATCTTACATGGTTTTATCACCCTAAGCACTCTTGTAACAAATCCCTGCCATGATCTGTTGTACTGTACAGGACTTAACCTATATGAAATTATTGACTTCTGTTGATCATTAATGGCATATGTTTATTTCAAGAAGACTGTTTATAAATGATACATTTTGGTCTGTTGGTAAGAGCTAGAGGAAGGATAAAGAAAATTGTTTTCCACAATTAATATTTTTAAAACACCATTTTTAAAAAATATAAATGATTAAATTTTTTTTTTTAATTAGAAAAAGACATATGAAGCAATAAATAAGCTGCTTTAGAGTCAAACCACTCTTTGTCTACAAGAGCCTCAATCGAGAATCCTGTAGGAAAGGAACAAGTAACTTCAGCTGTTCAAGCTGTCTTACACAGAACTTAACACCTGATTATATTCCCTTCTGGTAGTGCTCTCTCCACAGCCCACCAGGCTCATTCCTCAAGCAGAAGAGTGGGCAGCAATCCAGCCAGCATTTCCCTTCTCTATCTTCAAAGATTCTTCTGATGAGCAGGTCTGGTGTTCGTGGTGACTTTGCAAACTCTTTTCACCATGTTTGTGAGCACTATGATCTGATTTAAGAGGGAAGGTCTGAAATCTGTGTTTTATTTTGTTTTTTAGAGACTAGTTAGAGATACCTTCTAAACTGTACACCTGGGGTGGTGCAGGATCTAAAATCTCAACAGAAAGGTGACTCTTATATATTCTCCAGAAGCAACTCAGTCAACTGCCTGGCCAGTCAGCACAGGGGGGACAATGTTTGGCCTTTCCCTGTTTGTGCCTGCTGGGGCTCTTGAGCCCTTGGGGCTCACCTGAGCATGGCACTTAGGTGGAGCTGAGTAACCTCAGATAACACTTTTGTTCTACCTGTTACCTTCTCACCTCACAGGAGACTGAGAGCAAATAAATTGGAGAATTACAGTGAAGGGAGCAAAGAAGCATGTGGGAGAAGCAATTCAAAGCATTATCTGCCTCTGATTCCTAGGTAGTTTTGGTTTTAGATCACTGAGGGATCCATGATAGCTACTATATGAAGTATGAGACTTAAAAATCTCTCATATAACACCTAATTCCTACCAGTTCTATCTGCAAATGCACAAAGGCTGGCAGGCTAGTCTTGGATCCAAAGCTGCCTCCCAGCTTCTCGTTGCATAGAAAAGGATGTGGCAAAATGAGGTACTCATGCTGTGACCACCAACCTGTAGAGCCAATGCTGCCAGTAGCATGGCCAAGGAAGAGGGAAGAGGAGGCTGGGGAAAGTGGGTTTTGAGTCAGAAAGGTTGTGAAGAGAACTTCCAGTGCAGTGGGTAGAATGCAGGGGTGGTCTACCCCAGAGGGAAGATGCAATGACATCCTGGAGATTAGCTGGAGACACTGATGAGACTGTGGTGACAGGGGAGGCAGAGGAGGAAGCTCTCTGCATCCCTCCTTGATGGCAGATGGTGACACAAAGCCAGGACTACCATTCAGTACATCTGACAGCTCTTGCATGGCTGACTAGTCCATAAATGGGGCCACTTTGGCCCAGGGAGAGATCCAGAGTGAGAAGACCAAGCAAGAACAGCAAAACAAAATATTTGTTGTTAAATTTTGTTATTGAAAACAGCTTCTTGTCTTCTGTGAAATGATTCATGGTTCTGAATCTTACCCTCACCACCACCATACTTGGTTTCCCCACAGCCTTGCTGCCCTTGGCAACCCTGTAGGTGGCATGGATTATTTTTTACTTTTTAATTGTGTGCAGGCAGAGGAAGCTGGAAATGACTCCCATCAAAATCAAGGCTATGCAGAGGGATACAATCCCTCTCCCTTTCCTGAATCAGAGCCATCTCCAGCTACGTCCTTCTACTTTCTTTGCCAGATTGTTCAGAGGAATAGGGGAACAAGATTTGCTTCATAACTTGCATCTACATGATAGATCCCTCCAGATCTATAAGCTTCAGCAAAGATACATTAATTTTCTGGCACCATCAGCCAGACTAGGAAAACCCTGAAGAAATGATTCTGACAGTTTGGTAGGTGTCTTTGCTATCTTGTGTTAACACTACCCTCCAGTTTCTTGCTGTTAGATATGAGTGGCTTTCTATTCTTGTTTCCTCCTTCATGCAGGAGCACATACTCTTCCCACAGTGGTGCCAGAAAACGGATGGCTCATTTCATTCATCACAAGCACCAGTCAGTAACAGGCAGAAAAATCTCTGTACCTATTCCCAAAGGACTTTCAGCAGTTTTAGGAAGCAGTGTCATACAACAATGGTGTAAGTTGTGCATTACCAGTGTTAACAAAATGAGAAAACTCTCTGTTGGAAAGTAGAAAAACTGGACCTTACCTTCTGAATGATCTTGCAACATCACCCTGCAGACACCTTTTAATGCTCAACCCAATTTAATGCATTTCTGGTTCTGAGAGCTTGAGAATACTTCCTAACACAGGGTACTCAAGGACTGCCATGTAGTGGTGCATGACTATGTCAGAGCTCTATAGAATGTTTCAGAGTTAATGGAAACCATGGTGACCTGCTACAGGTTGTGAAAAGCATTCACAGCTTGGGAAAACAACAGGGAAGTTTAGGCTGAGCTCAGAAAACAAGCCTGCAGAAGAAAATCTCAAGGTCTTTAGCACTTGCTTTGAGTTGAGTGTATTTTTTAGTGATAGCTGTCAAGTGGCAATGCTGGTGGAAAACTCTGGTCTATAATATTTCCTGATGTGTGAGCAACTGCTCATTGCCCAGGGAAGAGCAGGGACTGTACTGCCTTGTTTATTCCTCAGGTGGACCCCAAGGCTCATTCCACTGGACAGCATCATAAGTTCCTTGGTGAAAGGGCTTAATGTGATTTCATTCTTGATATTGTAATGTAACAAAAGGTGATGAAGGCTCTGGACCGTGTCCTCATCAGCCACAAGGACTGCAATGCACCTGAAAACTTTCATGAAGATGAAGTGACTGTCTCTTCATGGCCTGGGACAGAGACTCCCTGTACTGTCTTCCCTACAAGCAGCCTGCCCAGAACAAAGGCTCTAAACTGAGCTGGCCTCCCTCCTGCTTCTGCTTAGAAAGGAACCCCCCGTGGAGCTTCTTTCCTTTGGGTGCTAACTCTGGGTGATGTTCTCCTGGGAGGAAAGTGGGTGGGGGCAGATGGGGGCAGAGGTGGAGGTGGCATGGTATATCTGGGGGCTCAGGTTCCAGGGTGGGTTTGAAGGAGTAGGTTGTGCCATAATTCATCTTCTGATTTATTGCCTTGCTTTGTTTCCTTTCTTAATTACCTGAATAAAGTGTAGTGAGTTAACATATTAATCTATTTGTTCATCCTTCTCAATAACCTCTGCTGAAAAAAAAAACCACTCAGAGCTGTCCCATCAAATCATAACATAGGCCACACGTTGTTGGCTTTGTATTTATTGTCATCTATTTGGGTCTGCTTTGCTATATTAATATAAATCTGTCTCACAGGACTTTTAAAGAATTGGAAGACTTAGCAAATATTAATGAGTGTTCCAGTTTAGAGAAAAGATAGAGCTAAATGAGAAAAAGCAGAGAAATGAGAAAATCTCACCAAGTCAAGCTTGCAGCTTTCTTATAAATCTATCAACAGTGAGAAAATAAGAGAGAATTTTCCCATTCTCATGGACAGCCACACACACACACATCCTTTCAGGTTAGTTATCCACAAACCTGACATCATACTTCCATTGGGAAGGTAAAACAGACCCAATAATTGATTGGTATATGGGAGCAGTGGAGACCACGTCTGCTTCAAGGAACAACTGATGATGTTTCCTCCACTTCAAAGGGGTGATTCTGCCTGCAAGCAGTCCTAATTTTTCACACAGTTTTGAATGTGAGTCTGAACAGGTAAAGCATGATTAGTCTTTTCTTGTTCAGAGAACTTCCCAAAGCAAGACAGCTGTGAACAGAACAACAAGCATGAGCAATGAAACTTCAAGTTTTTCTGTCCAAGGGGAAGAAGAGGGAACTCCACCTGTGCCTATTGAACAAACTGCAGCCCTTGGCTCACAGCTAGAGGGTGATTCTCTTTCTGCATTCATACTATTACCATAGAGAAAACTTTTAACTCTATGACCTCCAGTTTTCTTGGTTCATCAAGGTAGAACAAGAAAAGGAAAAGGAAACAGGAAAAGAAGGCAACATTAATGCTCTGTGATTGTGGTGTAGGCATGGCATCATTTTTCCCCATCATATCACTTCTTATCTCCCTTCCTTCCAGAATTACATGTTAGGTCATGCTTTAGTATAAAACAAAAAGTTATTAAATTATATAACCTACATAAATTACAATGCTGCTCCTAATAAGAACTATTTTTAAAGGAAAAAGCTCCAAGGGATCATAAATCTCGGGGAGTATGCTAAGACTAAAATTCCAATGAATCAGCAGCTCAGAAATGAGTGGTACATCACAGGATCAGGTCTGTGAAAAGCAGCTACCTCAAGATCATTTTGGCACTACCCATGCACGCCTCACCTTTGCTCACAATTACTAGAACAATTCCTTTATGCCTCCAGGAGCCTTCTTCCAGCTTCTTCTGGAGATGTGCCCAAGGCTAGCAAGATGAAAAGGCTTTCTCAAAAAGTCCTGTCACCCCACCCTGTAGAGATGTTCTTAATGATCATCTTAACACACTAGGATCTTAACACATCATTCGTGGTGTCCTACCAAAGGCTCAAAAGTTCAGCCATTACTGGAGTTTCAGCAGAACTTAGCATGGGCACCCAAAGCCAGGTACCTCTACTCCAGTTTATATTTCTATGATTTAGCAGAGGTATGGGGAAAGCTTTCAACCCACAAATCTATGACTAATATCCTGGCTCCCACCTCACTTGACTGCATTATCCTTCTCTTTTTTCTCATATCCTTCTTCAGTGTTACCTGAACTGCACGTATGGACTCCTGCTGAGCTCCCACAGTGAGGTGTCCCCAAAGAGGTGCTGCAGATGCTGACTTAGGCACCAGTTGTGGGCAGGTGCATGGTGCTGGATGTATTGCTACTATTCTAAGAAGGCTTTTTGTGTGAGAAAGTTCTTCAAGCACCTGCTCCATGAGTGAGATGTGAATAGAAAGTGAAGGACTTTTTGAAGGCATTTCCCCACTTAAAAATAAAGTCATCTTCCATTCAGGTAGGTTTAGTGGGTAAGGGAGAAAGGTAATTTGGGGATCATTGGCATCAAGTCTCAGAGGCCTCTGTTAATTATAAACCAACTATGATTGCAACCCTGCACTTCAAGAGAGCTAATACTGACCTTTCCAAACACCTGCTTGGAGGAATCCCTTGGATTAGGACTCTAGAAGGTAGGGGGGGTCTAAGAGAGATGCTTCATATTCAAGTGCCATGTCCTCCAAGCTCAAGATCCTTTCATCTCTATGAGTAAAAAATCAAGTAGAGGAGGCAAGGGACCTGCACGGATGAGCAAGGTGCTTCTGGAAAAACTAAAACAGAGAAGGACTTCTTAGAATTAAATCTGGCAAACAATGCAAAAGACAACAAGAAGCCCTT
This sequence comes from Merops nubicus, assembly GCF_000691845.1. Taxonomy (NCBI): domain Eukaryota; kingdom Metazoa; phylum Chordata; class Aves; order Coraciiformes; family Meropidae; genus Merops; species Merops nubicus. Next base: position 5,869 of record NW_008614188.1, on the reverse strand, counting down.
CTTCAACTACACCAGTAGGAAAAGGAAGACCAGGAAAATGTGGTCTCTGTGCTGAATAAGGTGGGTGCCTTGGTGGTGGTGGTGGATACAGAGAAGGTGGAGTTACTGAATATCTTCTTTGCTTCAGTCTTTAGTCTTTTTGCTTCAAGTCTAAGTCCAGTCCTCAGGAATCCCAGGCCCTGGAGGTGAAAGAGAGTCTGACGAGAGGAAGACTCTTCCTCAGTTGATGAAGATGGGGTTAGAGATCATTTAGGCCATCTAGATGACCACAAACCTGATGAGATGCACCCACAAATGCTGAGGGAGCTGGGTAATGTTATTGCTAAGCTACTCTCCATCGTTTTTGAAAGTTCATGAAGAACAGGAGAGGTGGCTGAGGACTAGAGGAAAGCCAGTGTCACCTCAGTCTTCAAAAAGGGCAAAGAGAACCCAGGAAATGACAGGCCAGTCAGCTTCACCTCCATCTCTGGAAAGCTGATGGAACAGCTCAATCTAAAGGTTGTCTCTAAGCATGTGGAGGAAAAGAAGGTTATCAGTATATCAGCCAGCATGAATTCACCAAGGAGAAATTGTGCTTACCTAACATGATAGCCTTCTGTGATGGTGTGACTAGCTGGGGAGATGAAGGGAGAGCAGTGGGTGTTGTCTACCTTGACTTTAGCAAGGCTTTTGACACTGACTTCTATAACATCCTCATAGATAAGGTTAGTATTTGTGGGTTAGATGAGTAGACAGTGAGGTGGATTGAGAACTGGCTGAAGGACAGAGCTCAGAGGGTTGTGGTCAGGGATGCAGGCTCTCGTTGGAGGCCTGTAGCTAGTGGAGTTCTCCAGGGGTCAATACTGCTTCCAGTCTTGTTCAACATATTCATCAATGGCCTGGAAGAAGGGACAGAGCACGTCCTCAGGAAGGTTGCTGGTGGTACAAACCTGTGAGGAGTGGCTGACACACCAGAAGGCTGTGCTGCCATTCAATGAGCCCTGGACAGGCTGGGGAGCTGGGCAGAGGGGAACCTCATGAACTTCAACAAGGACAAATGTAGAGTCCTGCACTTGTGGAGGGATAACCTACTGCACCAGGACAGGTGAATGGTTGACTGGTTGGAAAGCAGCTCCACAGAGAAGGACCTGAGAGTCCTGGTGGACAGCAAGTTAACCATGAACCAGCAATGCTCTTGGCTCTTGTAGCCAAGAAGGCCAATGTTATCCTTGGGTACCTTAAGAAGAGGTCGACCAGCAGGTCAAGGGAGGTTCTCCTCCCCATCTACTCTGCTCCGCTGAGGCCACATCTGGAGTACTGTGTCCAGTTCTGGGCTCTCCTGTTCAAAAGAGACAAAGAATTATTGAAGAGAGTCCAACAGAGGGCTACAGAGGTGATGAGGGGGCTGAAGCTGTTTTATTTCATATGTAAACTGTTCTATAAATTATATGACTGTAAGTCTTGGAGCCTTAGTACAGACCATGTAGTCTGCTTTGCTTTATGTTTTTTTTTCCCTAATCTGAGTTCTAATCAGCCTTGGATTTTGTGAGCTTAGAATATTTTTCTGTTTTTCAGAGCAGCATATTGTAAGGCAAAGGTGTCATCAGGTCTGTCCAAAAGGGCCCATGACTTGGGTGGGATAGGTGTACCCTGTGTACACTGACCAGCAAGAATGCCTCAAGGGCTGTGAGCTCAGGATTGTCCAGCCTAGAGATTTACAGTGGCCATAGGCAGGAGAGAATAGAGATCTTGGAAAGACCACAGCAGTAATTGTAGCATCTATGACACTGTGAATTCAACACCACCCCTGTAAGAGTCCATCATCTCTTGTTTTTAAGACTGAACCATGATACTACATCCAAAGATCTCAGGACTCAAGTCCTGGATTCTAATTCAAGCTTCTGAACTTGGAGCTGTTCAAAATTTCCAGCCTCATACAGCCAGACTTTTGGTGGTCTGTTGTTTGGGGTTTTTTGTTTTTCTTCCTTCTTTTGGCAGCTTATTGCAAATTAGATAGATTTCTTTGAAGCAAGTCACCAGATATTCATCCAAGTTCACATGGGGCCATCTGGTGGTGCAGTGCGGGCTGGGCAAGAGAGGATTAACCCAAGAGAGGTACTTGATGGCTGATGTGTTTCGATCCTATTTTTTGATACAAACTCTTTTATCTCAAGACTCTCCTGCCTGTTCTTTCTCTTGTTCTGCTTCTCTACCCGTTTCCCTC
>NW_008614188.1:1203-3635 GCF_000691845.1 Merops nubicus | reverse complement strand
TCTTTCCCTGAAAAAAGAATACAGTTTCTGCTTGGCCACTAGGCAGCTTTCTTGTCCTGGTAGTTTGTTCATCCATTTGCCACAAACCTCCCTCCCTAATTTGCTAAGATATGAAGACTGTCCGACTTTTGACACTGGATATTATCTTGTGTTGCTCCAGCAAGAACATCTTGGTTTTTGTGTTCCATTTACCTTCTTCCCTGATGAAAGCCTACCAGTTTTTTTATTTGGGTTTGGGGTTTTTTTTGGCCTGCAACTGGGCAGGAAAACATGGCATTATGGAGTTGTTTTATCAGCACCCTTATTAAACTCTTACTGAACTTTATGGTCCAATGTTATATAAAAATCAACTATGAAGACAAGTGATTTTCAGTCACTTACATTTTAAAAGGAATTTTCTTCCCTGTGCTTTGACTTAACTCTGTCATTTTTTCAGGGAGACATTTCTCCATTGACCCTCTTTAAATATCTCTTTATGAGTTTGATCTTTACGTTACATTCTGAAAAATGGGTTGTAGTATGTGGTTGTGTATGAACATCTAACCTGCCATTAGGGACTTTCTCTGTAATGTGCAGCTCAATTATTCTATCATTAACCTCAGCCAATACTCTGTTCATGTATTTAAATCTGCAGACAACATTGTCTTCAAGGAATCCATATGTGTATGTATCAAAGGGAAAAGGTTTTCATGAAAATAACCAAAAACTGCCTAGGAGGGAAATGCATTTCCTAGAATGAAAATTAAATCCAACAAACAACCCCCTAGACACTTCATATCAGTCTCCCTCTCTCTTCTCAGCCCAGTGTTTCTTTATAGTTCTCAAATTTTCTGGTAAGTATTTTGATAACACTATAAAAGGACTAGGATTCGTTATTCCTCCAACTGATACACAGAAAAAAACCCCAACAAACTAGTAGGTTCTGGTTAGTAAACATCATAAGTAGTCACCCTTTCCAACTTAAAAAATAAAAATATAAACCATCAAACGAGTAAAATACCTTTGACATTTTTATTTTGTTTTGCTGTATTTTTTCCATGATGTTGTGGACCATGGACTTGCTTTCAGTGTCTCTTTCCAGGAATCTGCTCTCTTAGAAAGAGAAACAGAGACTGGAACCCGACCTAATGATCTGTAATCCCCGTTTAGTTACTGAAGAGAACTCTTTGTGCTCCTAGCAATGGCAGAAACACCAAAGGCAAGTGCCAGATATTAGCTCAGCACACAGATATGGCAGCCTTAACTTCTGCAGCAGGGTCCTGGGTACTTTGGTCGTGTACAGAAGAAACCAAACAGGTCAGTGGTGTAGGAAATCTCAGGACTTATCCACTGGGCTGAAGGAGAAAACAGAGCAGTTTATATTCTGATTTTTAAAAAATAACAAATGAGGAAGACAGATCTGTGGCCCTAGGGAAAGGAAACATTCTCACCTCATTAATTCCTCATTAATGATTTAATTCAGCAGAAATGGAGAGTTTCTATTTCTTCAATACACCCAAGAGATTATTTTCTATTCAGCCTACTATCTGCTTTACTTTCAAAATCAGATGAAAAAAAGGTAATTAAAGCTTCATACACATTACCATAGAAAAAGCCTGGAAGAAACAGGCCTTGAGCAAACCTTTTACATGTTATTTTACCTCCTTTTTATACTGATTTACTCTTGCAACGTTTAGTGCAATAGGCTGCCCATGGTGGTTGGTGACCCAGCACTGATGGTTGTGTCATGTTTGCCTTAACAGCATCATTACAGGTACAGTGTTATCATTGCTCAACTCTTTAAGAATCTTATCAGACACTTTTTAGAAGCATTACTGGTAGTGGTAGTTTTGGGGACTTCTAGATGGTGGCAGAACATGGGTTCTCTGTTTTGAAGACAGAACCACTAACATACCCGAGTACAAACAGCTTGGCAGAAAGAAACCTGGAGTATTGATTGACAAGTGGCTAAATATGAGCCAGCAGTGTTCCCAGGTGGTCAAGAAGGCCACCAGCATCCTGGCTTGCATCAGAAATAGTGTAGCCAGCAGGACTAAGAAAGTGATTGTCCCCCTGTACTCAGCAGTGGTGAGGCCACACCTCGAATACTGTGTTCACAAAGAACTGTATGTGGACTGTTTGGTGGATAAGGAATTAGTTGGATGGATGCACCCAGAGGTTAATGGCTCAATCCTCAATCTCTAGATGGAGATGGGTGACAAGTGGTGTCCATCAGGGGTCTGTGCTGAGACCACTAATGTTGAATATCTTCATCAATGATATAGTGGGAGCAATTGCACCTGCAGCAAGTTTGCAGACAATACCAAGATGAGGAGTGCAGTTGACATGCCAGAGTGATGGGATGTCATCCAGAGGGACCTGGACAAGCTTGAGAGGGAGAGATGGGCCCATGTGAACCTCAGGAGGTTCAACAAGGCCAAGTGCAAGGTCCT
>NW_008614188.1:0-1126 GCF_000691845.1 Merops nubicus | reverse complement strand
ACTGGTGGATGGAAAGCTGGACATGAGGCAACACTGCATGCTCGCAGCCCAGAAGGCCAATTGTGTACTGTGCTGCATTAAAGGAAGTGTGGCCAACAGACTGAGAGAGGTGATACTGCCCCTCTACTCTGCTCTGGTGAAACCTCACCTTGGGTACTGTATCTAGCTCTGGAGCCCTCAACACAGTGGGGACAGGGACCTGTTGGAGCAGGTCCAGAGGAGAGCCATAAAAATGATGACAGGGTTGGAACACCTCTCCAACAAAGACAGGCTGAGAGAGCTGGGGTTGTTCAGCCTGGAGAAGAGAAGGCTTGGGGGAGACCTGTCGGCCTTCCAGTATTTGAAGGGGTTTACAGGAAAGCTGGGGAAGGACTGTTTACAAGGGTGTGTAGCGAGAGGACAAGGAGCAATGGTTTTAAACTAGAGAAGGGGAGACAGTTGGACATTGGAAGCTCTTTACTATGAGGGTGGTGAAACACTGGAACAGGCTGCCCACAGAGGTGGTGGAGACCCCACGCCTGGAGACACTGAAGGTCAGGCTTGATGGGACTCTGAGCAACCTGCTCTAGTTGGGGATGTCCCTGCTTAGTGCATGGGGGTTGGACTAGATGTCCTTTGAAGGTCCCTTCCAACCCAAAGCTTTCTATGATTATATGAAGAAAAACTCAAGGTGCTGGAGCATGTCCAGAGAAGGCTAAAAAACCTGATGAAAGGTCCAGACCCCAAGTCTTATGAGGAGTGGCTGAGGGAACTGGGATTTTTCAGCCTGGAGAAAAGGATGCTGAGGAGAGACCTTACTGCTTTCTACAAGTACCTGTCAGGAGGTTGTAGTGAGGTGGGTGGCCAGTCTTTTCTCACAAGTACCAAGCGACAGGACAAGAGGAAACAGCCTCAAGTTGCACCAGGGCAGGTTTAGGTTGGATATTAGGAAAAATTTCCTCACAGAAAAGGCTGCTAAGCATCGGAACAGGTTGAATCACTACCCTTGGAGGTGTTTAAAGCCATGTAGAACCAGTGCTTGGGACAGGACCAAGTGGTGGAGCTGCTGGAGGGAGGTGACAGTGACACGTCCCCGTGTCCCCGGGCCGGGCGGGGACCCGGCGCTGTCCGCGGTGCTGAACGGGCC
>NW_008614187.1:448-1324 GCF_000691845.1 Merops nubicus | reverse complement strand
GTGGAGGGCTGGGCACAGACAGGGGAGCTCCAGGGCCTGGCCATGGTGCCGCAGTCTGGAGATGTGTCGCAGGCTGCAGGGCTCCAGGGTGCCACCAAGGGCTGGGCCATGTCCATTCTCCTCAGGCCCAGCTGGCCCCGATTCTCTGTGGCTGGTGGGTGGAGGAAGCCTCTGTGATGGACGAGTGGAGATCTTCCAAGACGGGACGTGGGGCAGTGTCCTGGAGGAGCAGTGGGACATGTAGGAGGTGCAGGTGGTGTGTCAGCAGCTGCGGTGTGGAGGGGCCGAGAGAGCCTACAAACCCCGAAGCCCCAGAGAGGGATGGGTCCCATGGGGCTGTGAGGGGTCTGGTGCACAGGGGACGGGGTCGAGCTGACCACCAGATCCCTGGCTGAAAGTGTGCTGGTAGTGGGGATTGCAGAGGACATGGGGTTCGTTTGCTGGGGTGAGTGACACCGCACGGGCCCCAGGCTCTGGTCTGGGTGGGCACCGGCCCCTGCCATCCCCTGGGGTCCCTTCACACTGCAGGGAGCTGTAAGATATGGGTACTGGAGGAGCCCGAGCGCTGCGCCAGCAGAGCTGAGATCCACCACCAGGACAGATGGGGGACCATCTGTGATGACAGCTGGAACCTTCCCAATGCCACCGTCGTTTGCCTCCAGCTGGGCTGCAGAGGGGCGGTGGAGATGGCCCGCTCTGCTCGCTTCAGGGAAGGCTCCAGGCGGATCTGGCTGGATGGTGTGAACTGCTCCAGGGCCAAAGCTGTTCTCTGAGACTGCCCAGCAGGCTCCTGGGGGCAGCATGACTGCGGGCACAAACAGGACGCTGGAGTCATCTGCTCAGGTCTGTGCCAGGAGCTGTGCTGGGAGCCCCATG
>NW_008614187.1:0-377 GCF_000691845.1 Merops nubicus | reverse complement strand
CTGTCCAAGCCCATCCCCAGAATGCCAACAGACAGGTTCCCTCGGTCCCTCTAGGGATCCCAGCTGTCTCCAGGGGTGAGCAGGGAGGGCAGGGTTGCCTATCCCTCAGGGCCTTTTCTCTGCCCACGCGTGCAATGGGCACCTGCTGGCAGTGAGGGTGCCTGGTGGAGGGCCTGGGGGCTGCAGGGGTGTCCCTGCTCCCCGAGTCACAGACCAGCCTGTTCCCCTCTGGGGCCTTATCTCTCAGAGTTTGTGGTCCTGAGGCTGGAGAACAGCAACAGCTGCTCTGGGCGCCTGCAGGTTTCCTACAATGGGATGTGGGGGAGCATTTGCTCCAACTCCATGACTCCTGAAACAGGCCCGCCCCATGGTGCTGG
>NW_008614186.1:0-3223 GCF_000691845.1 Merops nubicus | reverse complement strand
GGGGCCATGGAGGGATCACTGGGCAACCCCTACCGCAAGGTGAGGGTGCCCAGCTGGGTGGCCACCATCCCCCCCCTGCCTCCGAGCCACCCTTGCCAGCCCAGAGCTGGGTCTCCCCCGCTTGGAGCTGGCTCCTGACTCTCTCTTCTCCCGCAGGACCACGTCCGGAATCCCCAGTGAAGGAGAGGATGGAGGAGACTCCTGCCCACCGGCTGGACGAGGCTCTGTTGACCTGTGAGATGGATGGTAAGGGTGGGCACGAGCCTCGTGGTGTGACCCCCCTCCTAGTCCTTCCTCTGGCTCCTCACCTCTGCTGGGGTTTCCTGGCAGGCTCACGGCACTTCCCTGAGTCCAGGAACAACAACCACATCAAGAGGCCCATGAATGCCTTCATGGTGTGGGCCAAGGACGAGAGGAGGAAGATTTTACAGGCCTTCCCTGACATGCACAACTCCAGCATCAGCAAGATCTTGGGTGAGTGGCAGGGATGGGAGCCCCGGGCTGGGGCAGGACCCAAAAAATGAGATGACTGCCAACTTCCTCCCCTTGGAGGAGCTCTCGTCTGGGGCTGCTGCTCCGTGTTGAGCTGCTCCTTGTCGTGGTAGATGCCCATGGTTGGTGTGGTTCTGCTGGGGGAGCTGGAGCTGCTCAAGGGGTGCACATGGAACAGTGGATACCTGCAGATGGATGAGTGGTCTGGAGCTGGTGTGCATCGAGGTGGGGGGGTGGGTCAGTTCCTTGGTGCTCTCCTGCTCTGGGAAATGTGGGTCTGAGCCACTGCGAGGGGCTGAGAGCATGGGGAAGGAGCTGGTGGAGGACAGTGTGGGCTTGCATGGCTCTGTGCCTCAGTTTACCTGGGCTACCTGGCTTGGGGTGCAGGAGTGGGAGTGGAGCTGCCTTTGGGGGAGCTGGGTCATGCTACCCGGTGAAGGAGACCCAGGAGAGGGGCATGTGGGGACCTAGGAGAGGATTTAGGTGATGAGAGATTAACTCTGAAGGTCCCCAGCCCAAAGCCCTGCTCAGAGCCTGGCTAATTCCATAGCCCATCAGAATGCTCAGGGCTGTGCTCTCCTGGCTGTTGAGCATCTCCAAGGACGTTGAGTGTCTCCAAGCACCTCCAGCATGTCCTTCTCTCCCCCAAACTGGACACTGGTCCAGCTGCAGCCTCCCAGATGCTGAGCCAAGGGGATCGATCCCCTTTCTCCACTGCCTGGCCCCGAGCCCTTCTCCCAGCCCAGCAGCCTTTGTGCTGTGCCCTGCTTTGCCCTGGGTGCTGGCATGGAGGACAATAAACCTCAGCCAGTGTGGGCACGTGAGCTACACACCCTCCCAGCCTATTCTAGCTGCACCACCTGCTCCCATCCCTTGGAGAGGCCCAAAACCCACGGTCTGAGAGCTGCCTGGGGAAGGAGAAGGCTGGGGGAAGATCCCCAGCGTGCCAGGAGGGGGTGTCTGCCCCCTGCACCACGCGGCTGCCCCCAAACTCAGGGGCCAAGCTGAAACTCTCAGCTATAAACACCCCCCACGGCTCCTCCCCGCCCAGGCTCCCGCTGGAAGTCCATGACAAACCAGGAGAAGCAGCCTTACTACGAGGAGCAAGCCCGGCTGAGCAGGCAGCACCTGGAGAAGTACCCCGACTACAAGTACAAGCCGCGGCCCAAGCGGACCTGCATCGTGGAGGGCAAGAGGCTGCGCGTGGGCGAGTACAAGGCGCTGATGAGGAACCGCCGGCAGGACGCCAGGCAGGGCTACTTGCTAGGGTAACGTGCCCCCTTTCCCCCCACCCCAGAGGGTCCTCCCAGTGCCCACGGGCTGGCTGCCTCGCCAGGCAGCAGGTCAGAAGGTCAAGGGAGGGTCTTCTCCCCCTCTGCTCTGCCCCAGGGAGGTTGTAGCGTAGGAAGATGGAAAGTTCGGCTGGGAAAGGCTTCTAGGATTCAGTCCAAGCATCACTCAGCACTGCCATGACCATTAAACCATGTCCCCAAGTGCCAGGTCTATATGTTTTTTTGAACCACTCTACCCACCTCCCTGGCAGCCTTGCAACAACACCTCAGTCTTCTTTCAGTGAAGTTCTTCTGAACATCCAATCTAAACCTTCCCTGGTGCAACTGGAGCCCATCTCATCCCATCACCAGTAGCCTGGGGAGAAGAGCCCAATACCCACCTCACTCCAGCCTCCTTTCAGGGAGCTGTAGAGAGCAATAAATTCTCCCCTCAGCCTCCTCTTCTCCAGAAGTAGCACGTCTGGCCTCAAATTGGGCCAGGGGAGGTTGAGGTTGGAGCTGAGGAACAGTTTATTCCCCTCGAGGGTTGCCCAGGGCAGTGGTGGAGTCCCCACCCCTGGAGGGGTTTCCAAGCTGGAGGGACATGGGTTAGGGGTGCCCTGGCAGTGCTGGGGTAGTGGCTGGACTTGATGATCTGAAAGGTCTCCTCCAACCAGAATGATTTTATGACCTGGGGATGTCTAGGCAGGGGAAGACTGAGAGGGGATCTCAGGCTAGGAGGCAAGAGGCTGGGGCCAGACTCTTATCAGTGGTGCCCAGCGACAGGACAAGGGGCAACGGGCACCAACTGGAACCCAGGAGGTGCCACCTGAGCAGGAGGAGAAACTTCTTTGGTGTGAGGGTGCAGAGCCTGGAGCAGCTGCCCAGAGAGGCTGTGGAGTCTCCTGCTCTGGAGAGATCCCAAACCCCCCTGGCTGTGACCCTGGGCACCCTGCTGTGGGCGAGCTGCTGGAGCAGGGGGGGTGGCGAGACGATTTCCAGGATCTCCCTTCCAACCCCACCATGCCAAGCTCCATGGGGGAGCACCTCAAATTCCAGCTGATGACCCCATTCTCCTGTCCCCCAGGCCCCAGGGCAGCCAGCTGCCCGCTGCCTCCTCGGACGTGCTGTACCAGCGGCCGGTGGGCATGCAGCTGACCCCCCCGCTGATGGAGCACTACCTGCCCCGTGGCATGGATGCCAGCATGCCCGTCATCGTCAACACCCGCAGCCTGAAGGAGGGGGAGGAGGGGCAGGAGGGCGAGCTGTACCGCTACAGCGAGGAGGAGGACTCCGAGGGAGAGGACAAGAGCGACGGCGAGCTGGTGGTGCTGACGGACTGAGGAGGGGGAGGTGCCCTGAGGAGGGGGAGGTGCCCGGGGAGGTGCTGGGGGTGGGTGGTGGCAGAGCTGGCTGCCACCAAAAAAGCTCCACAGCGTCCCCCGATGGGATGAGGCTCG
>NW_008614185.1:77256-77501 GCF_000691845.1 Merops nubicus | reverse complement strand
TTCCCATCCCAGGCAGACCCCCAGCCAGGCTCAGCCCTTTGGGGGGAGTGATGTAGGAATTTGCTGTCTTTGAGCTAAATATCTCAAGATTAAGATGTGGAGGGAATAAAGGGGTTCGGTCCGCACATTATAGGGTGGAGGTAAACTCTTCGCAGGACAGAGGCTGTCCCTCGTGGAGGAGAGGGGCACGGAGGGTTAGGGACCCTCTCCCGCAGGGTCTGTGCGGGGGGGGGGGATCCGGGCCC
>NW_008614185.1:38962-77132 GCF_000691845.1 Merops nubicus | reverse complement strand
TCCAAAAAAATGAGGGGATCACCCGGCCCGCTCAAGCCGCAGAAGAGGCTGGTAAGAGAAGGAAAATCCACAGCGATCCCCTGCTCCACCCCGGTGGTGGCTGGAGGGTGGGAGCTGGGGGCTGGAGGGTGGGAAATGAGGGACTATCGTGGTCCACGCGCTGGTGGGGTCTCTGTACTTCTGTTAGGGCCTGTTTGACCCTTGGTCCCCCTACAAGTGTAATGCCACCAGCGCTGGCAGGAGCCCCTTGTTGGCACGCAGAGCTGGCTCTGGTCAGGGGGAATGGAGAGAAGTTGGAGGGGTTGCTGGCTGGTGGGCAGCACGGAGACAGGGCAGCAGGCGCCGGCGCTGGCCCGGCACAGAGGGATTGCACCATAGCCGAATGGAGGCTGATCAGCCCTGCCCCTGGTCCAGGGCTCCAGGGGCTTCCCTGGCTCTGTTCCCCCAGTGGCATGTTGCTTTTTATTCTGTAATTACTAATATTATTTCCTAGTTACTCGTGCAGACACACTAGGCAGGATACAGGGCTGATCCTAAGCTGGCCGAGGTTTGTGGCTCCTCATGATGGGGGCAGGATGGGGCCCAGTTCACCCACTTGCCTTCACCCTTCCACCTAAGGGAGAAATTTTGGGGTTGGTAGCTCCCAATTTCTCTGCAGGTTAAAACTTTAATTCCCCCTTCAATGTGATATTTGGCTTTCTCCAGCTGGGATCCCATCGTGGGAGAGGAAAGGCGTCCCCGATTATTTTTTTTTTGTAGAGTTACTTTGAGATGTTTAAATTTGGTGGTAACAGTTTTGGTTTTGGAGCCTGTCATCAGAAGCCGTCATTACAAACAGGATGTTTGTTGGAGCTGTGCTGGGGAACAGCTGGGAGCTCCTTTTGCTTTCACTCAGGGTGTATTCCTGCAGTTATTTTTGTGTGTGTGTGTTTTGCAAAAGAAATTATCAGCAATAAACCACCAACACTGACAAATTTTGTGTAAGAAAACCTTTAAAAACAAACAAAAAAACCCCGTTGCGATTGAGCAAGAGATTTCATTCTGATTCTGACCCCGGAAACGTAGCTCTGGATTTGCAAAATGAAACGAGCAGCAGCTCCATGGAAAATCATACTGGTTTGTTCACCACATCAAAATCGAGGCATTTCTGTGACTCATTTAGCGTTACCCAGCAGGATTTGCCTGTCTCACCAAACCCCTCCTGGTCTTCTTTAACGCAATGATGTTAAACCTGCACCCTGGCAGTGGGCTCTGGTCTCTGCTGTGCTGCAAATCTCGGAGTCAGGCTGCTGCTTTCTCCAGAGCACATCCATTCCGTGCAGAGAAAGCTGAGTGCAAACCAGTTTAAATCCAGCTTTGCATTTTGGCATCAGAACGCAGCACTGGATGAATTTCCAGGTTTGTTTTTTTTTTTTTTTTTTAAGAGTTTTTCCCCAAAGGAATTGGAGAGGTCTCGATGCTGTTCAGGATTTTTTATTTTTTGTATTTGTTTTGTATTTTATTTTGGTGCATGGGAAGGGAGAGAGCTTTAAGCTGACTGCACTTCAACAGAGCTTTCTGGTGGAGAACATTGGTTCACAAAATTAAGACTGATGCCCAGGGATGAGAAGATTTTAGTGGGAATTACCAACATGCCTCTAAATTTTATTTATTATCAGTACAATAATGATAAAGCCCAAACAAAAGAGCTGGTTCTTATCCCTGGGAAACCTTTCAGTACAGTGGAAATACTACAGGGGATTTTGTTGTATGGGTTAGGAAAGGGGCTGCAATTTTGACTTTCCATCCTGACTTTGGAACAAAACGTTTCAAAATCTTGGATTTTCCCATGGGTTTGCAATGTCCTGTTGCAACAAGCTCTGCCCCGTCAGAGGATGGGGGGATCCACTGGTGATGATGGTGTCAGGCATACCCTGGAAATCCACCAGCAAGGGAATGATCTTCACCCCTTTGCCTTGGGGTGTTTCTGCCCCCATGGTGGAGGATGTCACCCCTGCTGATGGCCTGGCCCGCAGGGGCTGGGTGGGAGCGGAGCAGTGAGCATGGTGACACACCGGGTCTCAAAATCAGCTCTTTCACAAGGCAGTGAAATACAGACCAGAGAAGGAAAAATGGTTCCTTTGGTCCTTTACGTTATGACCTTTGTTCTGTAAGTAGACACCATGCTGGGAGTTATTCTGACTTCTGTTTCCACAAAGCAAAGTCCTGCTGAGAGCCCCGGAGAGCATGCCGTGGCCCAGGAATGATGCCCTGCAGCCTGCTGGTGCTGACCCTGCTTGTGCCTGGTAGAGGGCGAGCAATGGTAGCAGTTGCCAGGTCATTTTTTGTTTCTTTTTGGTTTTTTGAGATAAGGACAAATCCTCTATGCAGCCAGAGCAGCTGTTTTGCTGCTGCTTGTACGTGGAATCAATGCAGTGTGGCTTTTGGCAGAAAGGATTTAGCTTAGAGGAGGACGGAAGCAGCATTTTATTTTAGGTGGGATCTTTTCCAGCCAAAGTCTCTTGTCGTGTTCCACATGATGATCCCTTAGACCTGGTCCAAAAAGTCAGATCACTTGTAGCATCCAGGAGCAGTCAGTGGAGGTTACAGAATGACAGAATCACAGAATCAGTGATCTGGGTTGGAAGGGACCTTAAAGATTATAGAGTTCCAACCCCCCTGCCATGGGCAGGAACACTTTTCACTAGACCAGGTTGCTCAAAGCCCCATCCAAGCTGGCCTTGAACTCCTCCAGGGATGGAGCATCCACAACTTCTTGGAACAACCAGTTCCAGTGGCTCACCACCCTCAAAGAAAATAATTTCTGCCTAGTATCTAATCTAAATCTATCCTCTCTCAGTCCAAAACCTAGGTAGAAAGCTCCATCCTTGCAGGAGCAATTCCCTGGTGTGAGGAGCAGAGCTGTCCCACATGAGGCAGCACGGGGCGGTGCAGAGGCAGCAACCACCCACCCTGTGCTGAGCAGCTCCCACCCCATCCAGAGCTGAAGGACTAACCTGGAGCAGAGTTTTATTGGTTTGGCTAAGGGGGAATTTTTTCAGCCAGTCCTTATTTTTGCAGTTTGCAATGAACTGTGGGAAAGGTGGAGATATGAATGATCTCAGCCCTGGGACAATCTAATAGGACAATAGAGCTGTGCAGCATTCATCCACCTTGTGTTTTTTCCTGGCCATCAGTTCCTGCTGCTCCCTCATCCAAGGTGCAGGTTTGCCCAGAGCCCTACTACAAAGGCAAATCTCAGAGGATGCTGCTGCCTTTGGTTCTAAGCCTCAGACCTGCTCACTTTCAGGAACTGAGCTCAGGTATCTCAGCATGTTTGCTGCAACCTCTTTCCTAGGCACACCAGGTCCCCCCAGTGTAAGGGGGACAGAAAAGTCATGATTAAATTCAGAAGCTGCTTCTTTTTTTCCCTGTGAAACATTGTGGTTTCATTTCCACCTTCGAAAAAGAGGTGAAACAAGGTCTCTGGCAGCTTTGTGCTCCCTCAGAAGGACCTGCCCTGCTGGCTCTGAATTTTTTGGGCTCTCCAAGCAGCGCTCACGATAGGCACCAAGTCACCATTCCTTGAGCTTATCAGTAGCACTTGGCTGTCAAGCTTGGTCCATGAAGAGTTTTTGTTTGAGTGCATGTTGCATTTGTATAAATAAACACTGGAGCACAATGTTGAAGTCAACAACTTCCTAGACAAGGTCAGAATGGTACAAAGGCAGCTGGGTGGAGGCAGGCAGAAATGCATTTTCTTTAAAGGGAACTGCTGGGAAACCAGCAATAAGGTATTGTACCCTTGTCCTTCAGTGAGCTGCAGTAGCCTTGACTGTCTCCTTCTCGCTAAGCTGGCAGGTTGTGGTGCAGGGCCAGGTTCTCATGGGGTGGCTGGGGTTTAAATTGCCATATGTGGTCACGGAGGATGGTTTCTGCTCTCCTTGGCTGTGCGGGGAGGAGGCAGCCCACAGAGTGATGTGCAGGAGGGACAGAGGCATGTGCTGCTGCCCCAGCACAAAGCCCACGAGCAGGCTGTGACACAGTGCTGGCAGGGTGGGCAGAGCTCTGGCAGGGCTGGCATTGCCCTCGGACCACTGGAGCCACAGGTCTTGTTGCCACCTCAAGACGCAGACAAAGTGTTGTATGAAACAGGGACAGTGTGTCCCTCCCTCCGAGGGACCTGCGGTGGCCCAGAAATCTCTGGGCTTTCCAAAGGGCTTTGTTTTGGCTTTCCTCCATCTGTAGGCGATGACAGATCTCACCAGCCTCTGCTGGGCACAGTCACCCCACGGCTGAGTGCCTCCAAATTCCCCTCCACACCCACAGCAGGAGGTGGACCTCAGAGCCCTTGCGCCCATCGGGTACTTGGCACCTCCCTCTGCTCCCATCAGGGCTGAGCTCCCTCCTGGGTGCTGGGCTGAACTGACACAGCCCCAGCAGCTGAGAGGCTTTAGGGAAGCTCTGTAGCTGCTCTAGGATCTTGCTGTGACACCATGTCCCTTTTTAGGGACACAGGTTGCTGTCCCCTCCTCCGTGCCAGCCTTGTCAGCTCACACCTTGGTGTATTATTATTTTTGCTTGGTTATTTCTTGAAAGCAAAAGAATTTCAAAGGAATTACCGTTATTTGCAAAGAGTTGCTGAAACCTCTTCGCTGAGCAACGGGTGAATCAAAGCTTGGGCATGTCACTTGTGTCTCTTGAAACCCAAAGCTGATCTTTATTTGACTGCTAACCTTGTAAAAACATTTTATTTTTATTCCTGCTCTTCCCACCTCATTCGTTATATTGCTCAGTCATGATATCAAGCAATAATGGAAGAATAAACAAACGGGGAGTTCTTTATTGCCTGCATCACCTATTGTCTGCCCTTGAAAGGACTGGAAATGATTTTTTTCTCAAGGCTGAAGAACAAATTCAAACACCTGAACGTGGAGAACTTATGATACTACTTATGTCACTGATATCTTATATTTAGTGAAGTCTTTCATTAAAATAATTTCAATGCCCAATGTTAAGGGGCTTTGAAGTGCAATGCCTATTGAGCTGACAGCTCTGTATACAGAGACTTGTGAATTTTCCAGTGGCTCAGAGTACAGTGGTCAGAAAGGAGTTTGCTGCTTCTGCCAGAATATTTTCCTTCTCCATTTGGAAGTCTGAACATTTCAGAGCCAGCCATCACTGCACTCACAAAATATGTAATTAATTAATGTTTGCACGGTGTTCCTGCAGGCTGTAAGAGAACAGATGGCCTGTGAGACATGCAAAGAACAGCAACCCTGGTCCCATCATGGGCCAGTTCAGCTCGATTCTGCTCAGATTCCAGTTGTCTTAAGGCAGAGATTAATTGGGATGCTGCTAACTTTAGTGGTGGTTCTGGATGCAGAAAACCAGAAGAGTTCACTTGACTAATGAAAAGTTTTCTTCTTTAAAGCCTGGCTGGCATTTTCCATCTCTTTGACCATCTGAGTAGGTCTCCCAGAGGAAAGTTCTCTGTGGTCTGAGTCCTGATCACTTCCAGCAGATTTGTTGGAAGTTTGTGAAATGAGCTGCAAGGATATTTGCCAGGATATCAAGCCCCATAAAAAAATCACTTGCAAATTAGAGTGATCTCATTTGAATGCAATTTCTTTGATCCAAATTTGGCTATTGTGTGTCTGTGTGTGTGTGGTTCCCATTTTCCAGGAAATCGGTGTAACTGGAGATTTTATTTTTACATGAAAGGAAACTTCCAAATTAATCATTCCTACGTGTGCACTCACGTGTTTGTTTGCTTGTTTTTAAGTCTTCATCTAGACGTGCTGGCCTATGTTGCACTAACTGCCACACAACCAACACCACCCTCTGGAGAAGGAACGCCGAAGGGGAGCCCGTCTGCAACGCCTGTGGCTTGTACATGAAGCTCCATGGGGTGAGGATCATCTCCACATCAGGATGAACCCTTTGGGCACTGGGATCACCACCCAGCAGGTCCAGGATACCAGGTCTTGAAGGACCAGCCTCTAGACTGAATCCAAAAGAGCCATCACCCAGCCCTGTCTGCTTGAGCAGTTAAAAGCTCAGTCTAGTGAGGTTTTCCAGAATAAGGCTAAGGGAGTTCTGGAAGAATCTCAGGAGGTACCTGCATAGAGGAGAGTTTTCTGGCACTGGATAGCTCTTAGTTAGGTTATTTGCCAATTTACTCCCCAAAAAGAAAGCTTACCAGGCTCCAGTAGCTGGAGACTGAAGCTCCTCAAACTCAGATTGGAGATAAGGAGCATATCTCTTCTGGATGTGGTAATGAAGAATGTGTGAAGGATGCTAAGGAGTGCACATGGAGGCTGGCTGATAACATTTATCCACAGAGGATGAGAACTGTTGGTGACATGTCCCTCAGCCAAAGAGGTGACTCCACACAGGCCTCGTCAAACTTCTGCCATAAAGGTTAAAGTCCCTTTATCCCATGACCATTCCCTCTGAGCCATGTAGGCTCTCAGTCTGTCAGTGTAATTTAATAGGGCCCTGTCATAAAGGTCACTAATAAATCAGGAAAAGGAAAATAGGAAATAGAGGAAAAAACAAAATTTGTGGGAAAACCTTAGCTGTTAGCCTTATACATCTTCCAGCCAAGGCCTGCTGCAGAGAAAAATAGCACTTTGTGAAGGACAAGGACTTTAGGTGCTTTTCATGAGCTACAGCACATAAATAGGAGAGAAACACGTGTGTGGGAAGGAGCTAAGTGAAATACAATATTAATGATTCCAAACTTTATGAATGTCAAGGTACCACGACCTTTGGCCATGAAAAAGGAAAGCATCCAGACGAGGAAAAGGAAGCCTAAAAACATCACCAAAGGCAAAACCTCAACAGGTACAGTGCTGCTATGATCTGTCACGAGGGCTTGGAGCACAATTCACCTCAACGTGTCATCTGCAAGGAATTAGGATAATGAGAAAAGAATATTGTGAATTTTTTCCCTGATGGTTGGTTTAGATGTAGAGTCTGTATTTATGCATAGAGATCGCATAGAAGGAGGATGCTGGGTGAGAAATCTCACTGCAAGAATATTCCTGTGAGGTTCCTCTGCACTGTGGGCACCCAGCTCTAGCCCAGCAGTGCTCATGTTCAAGCAGATCTGGGCTAAATGGAGTAATGGGAAAAATCAGTTCTGGGAATGGGAATGGTGTATTAAAGAGCTGAGGGGAAGTTATTGTGATGCATTTGATGTTAGCCCATCCATCCTGCACTAGGACCAGCACTGCCAGGCTGTGGGAGGGTTCTCCTCCATCAGCATCCTGGCTGACAAACACAAAACATGACAGAGTTGAGGTAGAGAAAGCAAACTGTAGAGTCATGCCATGAGAAGGGATGGTAGGCATCGAAATAACAACTTCCTTGAGAGCAGATTTGCACTGATGTTGCTTCACCATCCTGTACCAATTTTCTTCCAGGGTCTACAACTTCGGCCACTAACTCCCCTTCTTCCATCACGAACTCAGACAGCACGGTCACTTTAAAGTCAGAGCCCAGCACCACCTCGCAGTATCCCGGACAAACCATCGTGTCAGTGTCCCAGGTAAGGCACAGGGACCTGCAGCCACCTCCTGCTGGGGTGGGTGCTCCACACACCTTGGTAGCTGCTGACCTGAGAGGTCTTGATGAGGTTAAGAAATCAGCTCATTGCACTGGGGACTACCAGCTTGATGGCCTGGCTCAGGCTGTGGAAAGCAGGGAGTGTGAGCCAAGACATGGTGGACCAGGAAGGATTCCAGCCTGTGGGCTCCCCAGCAGATCCTCCAGTGAAGAACTGGGAGGTCCAAGCCCTGCTGGCTTCAGTGCAGAGCTGGGTTTAATTCCCATCTCCTGCCTTGAAATCCTGGTAGTTACAACCCTGTCGAGTTGGTGGGAACAGCCTAGGGTGGAAACCTCTGTGGCTCCCAAGAGAAGGCTCCTGGGGCACATGTTATCTGCCCGGAGGTGCTCAGTGCTCACAGAGCTGTAATGCTGTCAGAGGCTGCAGATTGCAAGGCTCTGCTTCTGCCCCAAGGATTTCTTTGGGGCGAGTTGCTATTTTGTCTTGGCAGAGGAAGAAATGGCTCTAAATCAACACGTGCATCAAAATCTTGTGACCCAGTGCTATCTTTATGTTGGGTCTAAGCCCTCCCCGAGCTGGACATGTGTGCATGGAGGGGAAGCTCAGCTCCAGCACCCAGGTCCTTGGCACGGTGCCACTTGAGCCATATGGGAGAGGTTTGGGTTTTTTTTTTTTTTGCTGAAACTAATAAATCTGATTTCTGCTGCACTCTTAAAAAATATATGAGCACCTAGAGATCTCCAAACTGGACATGTTTAGTCAATAAATAAATACAGATGGGCACCGGGGTGCCTCCTCTCTGCTTGGTCCTTGTGCTTGCTGGGAATGGGGCACCCATCCTGCCCAGCTCCAGGCTCCTCTGGAGGGGAGCAGTAGGATCAGGAATAACCCACCCTCTTCATAATCCATCCTAGTCCTATCATCATCCTCATGGCAAAGGGAAAAGGGATTTTCTAGCTAATACCAGCCTTTCTCATGACTTTCTGCTTCCCTCCCCGGGGCAGGCGCAGAGCCAGTCGGACGAGGCGCTGGCCGGCGGCCACGGCGAGTTCAAATTTGAGCCCGAGGACTACACCTTCTCCCCCCCCAGCATGACCCCCCAGCCTGGGCTGAGCGTGCCCCTCCGGCAGGACTCCTGGTGTGCCCTAGCACTCGCCTAAAAAGAAATCAAAAAACCCCAACCTCCAGCAAAATGCCTGGGGACCAACGTTTTCAGCTGGCCCTGCAAAGGGACGAGGGGCAGGACAGGCTGCCCCGGTGCTTTGGGACCGTGGGCTCTGGAGCCACGGCCACAGGACAGGCTTCTCCTGGAGGATGTGCCTCGAAAACGCTGGCTGGATGGGGCTGAGATGGTCCCGCCGTGGCACTGGCTCCCCAAAAAAAAACCCCTCATCCTCAGCCAGAGCGACCCAGGTTTGCCTCCCTGAGGCTGGAGCCCTGGGACCACCTCCGTTTTCCTGGGGAAAGCCTTCCTCCTTTGAGATGAAAGCAGCAAATAAATGCATCCCAGAATCTATGTTTATTCGCAGTGATTTCTCCCTCCTATGACTCCTCTGTGTGCAATTTATTCCACTTTCCAATAAAGACTGTAATAACGTGGCACCAAATAACTTAATTTTATTAAAATGTAAACTGTGCGGCCTCCCTCATGTTTTATTGGCCACAACAGGAAGAAAAGAGGAAAAAAAAAAAACCAGCCCCAAACGGTTGTTTTAAACATTTACTGTTTTATATTAAAAACAATCATCTCTATAGAGTGTTAGCTTCTGAAGCGTGTAGCGTATCAACACTGAGTCACACATGAAATAAACATGCTGCTCTTCCCTTTCCAGCTCCAAACAAAGATTTTTTTATTATTATTCTAGGCAAACCACATGACAAAAATGGTCAAAGCCTCCCAATAATAAAAGAATACTGAAATGCCATTTTTTTCTTTTGTATTTCCTGATTGCATTTTGATTTAGGCAACTCTGAGCATTAGAAAAATCAGAAGTTAGGCCTCCAGAATTTAAGAGAAAGGCTTGAGAGATTGAAAAATAAAGGGGGGGGTTGGGGTCTGTTTGTTTGCATCCAGGTTGATGTTTTGAATGGAGGACTTC
Organism: Merops nubicus; assembly: GCF_000691845.1. Taxonomy (NCBI): domain Eukaryota; kingdom Metazoa; phylum Chordata; class Aves; order Coraciiformes; family Meropidae; genus Merops; species Merops nubicus. Next base: position 67,481 of record NW_008614185.1, on the reverse strand, counting down.
CAGCTTTTAGCCATGCAGGGCAGAGATTCCTTTTTAATTGTTTTAATGAAAGGCAGGTAGAAAATAATTTCTTGGAGCTGAGTAGTAGCAGAAGATCATCAGTGATGCAAAACCCACATCACACTTCCAAAATCTGGCAACAGTGCATTTCTACAGCTACTTGGAGCTGGAGAGGTGCCCAATGGGGAGACATAACCTGCTGAGGGAATGCAAGGGGACCCTGCTGCTCCTGAGGAGTCCTGGGGTGAGGAGAAGACCACACCAAGGAGGGGAGATGGGTGAGAAATGAAGGGGGAGCAAGGTCGTGAAGTTACATCTATGGCCTGCTTTATTTGCTATTTCTAAATAAAATCCCCAGCCTGGCTGGGTGGCTATTTATGGCCAGGAAGCTGTCAAGTAATAGTTCCTTAATATAGAAGTTGACCTGTCCAGGGCTTCCTGGAGCAACTCTTCCTCTTGTCAGAAGAGATGGATCGCTTGATTTTTATTATAAACAACAGGCTAAAGATGATGAGGGAGAGTGAATCTGACATCAAGTCACGACTCGGCTGTGATGGAGATGCTTTCCATCATGAAGCCCTTGCTGGAGGAAAGGAGATGCTCTAGGTAGTGGGAAATATGGGTCCCCCTCCAACTCTGCCATGGCTCAGCTGGTCCCTCTACACAGCCCTGTGCGGGCATGGGGGGCTCAAGCCCCTCTTTTATCAAAGTCCATGGATGAAAACTCTCTTTGGAGGAGTATTCTCCTGTCTCCAGAGCTTCAGCAGCAGGTTGCACCATGCCAGGCTCGGGTGCCAGGCGGGGGCTGTCACGGAGGGTCATCCCCCCGGGGCTGGGCTGGGAGGTGGCACAGGGTGTTTGCCTGGCTGGGCTCTCCCCACGGAGCCACGTCTCCACCGTTTGTTTTTCCACTCCCTGGCTTGCCAACATCCGCCGCAGAGCCGGGCGCAGGCACGCAGCAGATAAGCCAGCAGCACAGGGCTGCCGGGGTGACACCGTTCCCAAACCCAACACGAACTGCCTCTGGGAGGCAGGAAAAGGGGTGATGGGTGACAACGTCCCCAAGCCCAGCCCAAAACGTGGCTCTGGAGCCAGGCAGAGCGGGTGATGTGGCCCGGGCTCCGGCGACCTGCAGGCGCCCGAGGTGACGTGTTGGGACACGGGCAGGCAGGAGGGAGCAGGAGCCTTGGGCGTAGCTGAGGAACACTCCTGGGCAGCTCCCCAAACCCCGAGCTTTGAAGGCAAAAAAAAGAAAAAGAGAAGGCAGCTCAAAACAAGCCATGGCAAGAAGCTTTCTAGGGCCGATGGCGGGGGGTCCTCACTGCTTCATCGGCGTGACCCCGAGGGGGAGAGTTATTTTAAAGGCAAACAAGGAGATCCAAACAATGCCAAGATGTTGACACCAGTGGCTCCAGAGGTTTTATTTATTGCCTGTTGGTAACTGTCGACCGGGCGTCGGGATGCTCCGGGGGCTGGTGGCTGACGAAACGAGGCAGAGGGACAAGAAGTGAAACAACCAGGAGGGGTGTAGTGTTTCCTTCCTGCCTGCTCTCTGCACTCACTGGACACCATCAGCCACCACACATCAGCCACTTCTCGGGGGTCTCCTCTAACCTGTCGCTGCCATCCCCAAGGCAGGAGCCATCCCCACAGGCTTCTGTCTCCTGGTCAGCCCCGATGGCAGAGACAGCATCGTCTGCCCGGCCCTGTGGAAGAGGAGGGATTCCTTTCCTCTGGTTCTTGCACCCTCCAAGGAGCCAGCACCTCAGGAGGATCACCCTGTGCTGGTTCCAGCCCTGGAGCAGCCCCACCCAGAAGGACCCATGCACCATCCAGCCATTACCTTCCCAACTTGCCACCTGAAGACCTTCCCTAGTGGTCCCACATCCCTTTGCACCCCTCATTACATGGCAAAGAGGAGCACCTGATAGGTATGAAAAAAAAGCACAGGAAAATTTGGGTCCTCCCAGCTCACTCTACATCCTCAGTCCTGCTCCTACAGCCTCCAGGCACCTGGTTGCACGGCCCAGCTCAGCCCACCATGCTTGCAGGAGTTTGGATGGTTGAAGTGACGGTAATGGTGGAGATAGGGCCCAAAACCAAGGTCTGGAAGAACCAGACTCTGAAGTGATTTGGAGGTTATGTGCTTCCCATGTGGCACCCACTGTCCTGTCCCACCTGACTCCAACCAGGCATGAGCTGCCTTGGGTGGGACCCTGTCCAGGCTGTGCTAACAGCACCACTGTGACCTCTTCAGGCCAGGTCACCCCTCCCTGCCCCACCCCCTAACACTGATTCACAGAAGCACTTCAGACATCAGCTCTTACTTCTTCTTCCCAAACCTTCCTCAGTCCCTTTGGTGCTCCCTCCCCTTCCCAGCCATGGTGTGCATTTGCTCTCCTGCAGGTCTGGTGGCTTGTGGACAACTATTATCTTTACTGTTGTTGTACAGCTTCCTTGGAGCTATCAATTGCCTTTGTTCAAAGGTCACCTGCCCCAATGATTTTACAACATGACTCCAATGGTCTGTTCTATTCTGCACTTTACACTGATGCCACGGTGATTTTCACCAAGTCAGCAAGTGAGTAATGAAGCACTTGAGCCTATAAACACACGTTGTTCTTGTTTATGATCATATTAATAACACAATAAAATCATTGCTCACCCAAGTAGTTGTTTTCAAAAAAAAAAAAAAAAGAAAGAAAAAAGAAAAAGTTTGTTTCATTTTGATTTCTGCATGGACATTGGAAAGCTGTGGTTTCATCTCTGCTGGGAGCCCCTGAAGCCCCAGACTCTCTAATGGGATGTCACTTTGACCTTGGAGCTCAGAGAAGCCTCATTTTTTCCTGCGTTGCCTACAGAAGCCTTCAGCACAGCTCGTGTGGCAGCTCAGCTGCTGCCCAGGCTCTGCCTGAACTGCAGACACCACCTAGCTGGCAGAGAAAGGTTTGGCTCTTGCTTTGCACAAGCTTTGGAGCCCCACAACCCCCAGGTGAATCTGTCCATCCGAGTGCCTGGTTAGGCCAGCTGAGGAACATGCCCATCATGGTTCTAAGAGCAAGCTTCTCTTCCTTGCTCCTGACAGTTGGCAAGCTTGTGAAGCATTGTGTGAATCCAAGAGGTTTTTCCTGGAAGGAAGGCTGTGAGCCAGGTACAGCAGTGGTCTGGGGGCTGAGGAGGGTGTTGCAGCTCTGTTGCTGGTTTTTTGATCACTCCAGAAGCATTTGGTGATGCAAAGAGGCCAATCCACTGTAACTTCCCAACCCTTGTCTGCTGCTTCCCTGCTCCTTTCCAGTGCTTTTTATTATTACGTTGATTGCACTAGCAAGGAGAAGAACTCCTGTTGCTTTCCAGGTCAGTGTGCTGCAGTAATTGAATGTCCAGGCTATTTACTTGTGCACCAGAGCCAAATATTCAATCTCACCATTGTATGCATAGAAGAAAACAAACAGCACTGCTCCTTTCATCACATCAGGTGGTCCTTCTTGGAGAAAGCTTTGTGGCCAGGAGTTCGTAGGAGGTGGTGTCTCTGAGGATCTTTCCTGTTCAGCATCAAATTTACATTGAATAACGCAAAAGACACATCAAGAGGAGCAGTAACACCTTTTGCAGGGTGGTTTTCTTTCAAGGAAGCTCCTCCTCAAGGCAAAGCTTGGTGAGAAACAGCACATACCAAAAAGTCTCTTGTTAATGGCAGTTTATTCCCTGTTGTCCTCTCTGAAAATCCCAGATCCCAAGTTTCAACAAAATTTCTACCCGACAGTGTCACCAAAGGTAACGTGCTCTGTATGCAGTTGGTGTTGAGAGGGAAGAGCAGTAGCAGTGCATGGTTTAGATGGCCAAACTTGGCAAAAAGTATCATTATATACAGTGCTTTAATGCTACTGAGAGTATGGGCACTTACCAGCCTTTTTTTCCTGTTGGTTTTTTTTCAGTCTGTCATTAAGAAATGCATTAGTGTTGGAGTTTAAAGGAAGATTTTACAACCACTGTTTCCACAGCAGTGTTAAATGTGGCCAAGAGCAGACCTTGACTACTATGGTGTTTGAAATCACTGGAGTCTGAGCTGCCTTCAGGTCCAGTTCCAAAGCTGGTGCAAGTGCTGAATCAGTCTCCTAGATAAATCTGTACCATCGTTAACAGGTTGCTGTTTACATTTAAGATAGATAAATGTAGAAGAATCTGTCTTGCCTTGGGTGTAACACTAGGTGCTTCATGCCTGTGAAAATTTTGGGAGCTTTCATCTCAGGGGTGAGTGCAAGTAAGAACACTCAATGGGGAAAGGATGGACAGAAGAAAGTAGAGTAGGTGTGTCTCAGTATCTTTTCTTCCAAACCCAGCAAATGGCTTAAAGCACCAGTGAAAACTTGCAGCCCTTGTCCCCTCTGCTCACAGTTCCCTGGCTCCAGGGCAAGGTGTGGGCCAGTCCTGCCTGGAAGCTTGAGTGGGAGGAAAGGAGAGGTGGGCACAGGTGGGATGCAGAGGGGACCTTGGTGTCACTGCTCTCTCAGGTGTCACCCTCGTTCTTCCCATCTGCTCACTCTTTGCTTGCAACAAAGAACAGCTCCAGCTGGTGAAGTGACTGGAGATGGCTGTTGCAGCTGCAGGAACCTGCTGTGACATCAGACTGGAGCGGGGCTGAAGCTGCTTACGGTGATGTGACCCTAGAGAGGGGGTAGGAGAAGAGTGCTGGGGTCACCCCCCCTCCGTGGGCGAGGGGGAGGACTGAGGTGAGCACAGTGTTAATCATTCACCCCGAGTGTGCTGGAGGCTGTGACAGACACTCTGTGTGTGCAGAGGGACCTGGGAGCAGGGACGTCACACGGGGAAGCCGCTGCTCAAAGTGCACCGTAAAAGTGGCCTTTTGGGGAGGCAGTTTGTTCAGATCCACCTTTGTTTGCTTTGTGAGAGCACATTCCCCTGCTGCTCTGCAGGGATTGCAGGGTGGTGGTTGCTCCTGAGCCTGACCTTGACATCTTTCCTCTCTGATTAATAACGCAGGAGCAGAGGACTTTCCCAGAAGGTGGTGGCTAACAAGGAGCATTCAGGAAGAATGGTGGTGTTGGAACCTCGCTCCATGGGAATTCCCTTGGAGGGGATTAAATGTTGTCCTACAGCATTTAAAAGCTGTTATGGATATAATATGTGTATATTTTTTTTATATTTAATAATAGAGATACAATAACAAGACAAGGTCTGGGATTGACGTGGCACTTGGATGAAGCTCAAGAGGTGTCCACCACCTTTCTTTGACAGGAACAAGTGACAGAGGCTGTCATTCCTCCATAACCAGGTTCATCCCAGTCAGGAGCAACCCAGACCTTACTGTCTTTAGCCTGGGTTGCTGGCTGCAGTGGTGCTTCAGGCCATGACCCAAAACAGGCTTTCCCAAGGAGCAAATCCTTCCTGCATGGTGAAGATATTCCAGTTCACATGAATCTGTAGGAAGCCCACAATGAAAACAAAGGGTAAAGGGACATTGTTCCTGGATATGTTTCTCTTTTGGTACATCTTGGAGCTTGGAGGAGGCTGAGGACCCAGCAAAGCTGCTCCAGAAGTCTCTCTCCCTGTAGGAAAGTTGTTCTCATCAGTATTCCTGCAGCAGGCTTCGCCACATGCCCAGGAGTGATTGGCAGGGGCTTGAGCGTGGCTTTTAAATAATGTAGCTTTGCCTCATATTCAAACATATTAGAAAGGATTGAGTAATTTAAAATATTAATAACAGGTAACTAATTTCTGAGGAGGAAGTTTTAATACCAGTGCTCTTCTGGGGCAGGCTCTGCTAGGGGGTTATTGACTTTGACATTGTCAGTCAAAGCTAGCCAGTCTCTTCAGACAAGGTAATGAATTGGTCCTCGTGCTGCTTCCTTTCCCCTACTACGTGGGGTGGGCACCCTCATTTCAGAGCCCACATTACCTCTGCAGAGTTAATGGCAATAAACCTGGGGAGAGAAGAGCCACGTCTACCTCGAGGTCGGAGGGTTGGGAGAGCACAAGCAGCACCCCGGGGTGCTCACGGGAGGGGGCACTTGGCCTGCCCCTAGAAATTTGTACCTAGACCTAAAAAAAAAGCTGCAGACAGGAAAAGCACTGCCTTGTACAATTCTGGAGATGAAATGGAGACCCTCCTAGCTGTTTGGAGGCGTCGGCACCTCTCCTTGGGAGCTCCAGGTTTCGGAAGGTCTCTGTGCTTGCACAGACTGATTTTTTTCTTAATTTTTTTGAAGCCTATGGTTGCTCTGAAATGAAGATACCTCTCTCAGCTTTTCCTTTTCTGGCTCGCTCTTCCTTTTTGGCTTGGTTTGCCATCAGCAATCATTTTAGTTACAGTGGTGTCAATGGGGCTTGTAACATAACCACAAAATCAGCTACATCTGGAGTGTGCTGAGCAAGGTCACTGGGGACAGAGTTTCTTTTGTTTTTTAAAGGCAGCCTGAATAAATGACAGCGAAGCACTCTTGCATTGGCAAGAGGCAAAAGCCAAAAATAAAACCACAATATCATCAGTGTTTTCCAGTTAAAATATCTGTCTTCTACTCTTCTAATTAAATACAGTTCTGATTTTTCAAATGAAAACCGGCTAGGGATCAGTCCACAATTTAGCAGGAAATTGGTTTGGTTAGAATAAGAATTTATTTATCTCCTCATCAGAAACCAAACCTAAACCAAACCAGAATCTAATTTGAGGTTTATAAGCCTTTTTAACTCTGTGTTTGAGTGCTGCTGAATTTCCCACTGAGATCCAAAACGAGGAGTAGGGAAGAAAAAAAAGCCAGTGAGAGGGAGAGATCCCTCAGCCCCACTCAGAAGTAGGAAATTTGGGGACTTCCTCAGGAGGTTTCTGGGGAGACCAAAATGCATGTTGTTATCTCTGATGCTTTTTTTTGAGGAGCACAATTGGGCAGTAGAAAACCCTGCAAACATTTAGGTTATTTTTTCCATACCAGGTCAGGCTGCCCACGTGCTAATTCAATTAAACATGCTGTGCTCCTAATTGCCAGCTTGAGTCTAGGCTTCAGCCAGCTCAGAGTGTCTCCTCGGAGTGGAGGCTTATCTCGTGAGCTTCCTGAGTCTGCAGAATTGAATGAAAGTCTCACCAGGAAAAGTGGTTTGTTTTGCTTTTAGTTCTTGTAAGAAAGCTGAGAATTTCCCTTCCCAGCCAAGACCACGGAGAAGCTCACAAGCTTCAGTGCTTCACATCCTCGGGCTCTTCAAACTCCAGAAGTGCTAAATTCCTTTTTTTTTTAAGAAAAAAATAAATCTAGCTGTGCGTTTTCAGTCCTCCACTGAAACTGAGTATTAACTCCATTCTAATGTGGAAAGAGGCTATGAATATGTTGTCCTGTTGTCAGCTGATTTCATTCTCTTACCCAGAGAGAGATTTTAATGGCAAAACTTAGGTAAAATGTTTAATCTCTATCAGACTTTCAGGTTTGGTTCCCAACTTTTAATCCTGTGGTGATGAGGACACTCTCTGCTGTCACCTTCATGTAAGAGGTCATTTGTCACATCCACACTTTGTCGGTGATGGAGCTGAGATGCAACGAGGCAAAGTGACGTGCTGAAGGTCCAACAGGAGGTCAGTGGCAGGAACGACTGGTTCCTTCACTCTGGATTTTGTCATGGAATTTGATTCAAACCAACCTCTAGAGTAAAGCTTGGGTTGTTTCTGAGGAACGCAACCGCTGCTGGGGTCAGCCAGTGGACATGGGATAGTCCTGCTGGTGGACTCGAACCTGCAAACCCACCCTGGAGTGGAGCTGAGCTGCTGTGGAGCAGCTCTGACCATCTCTACCAGTCTCCTTAAAGGTCAGCAGGATATTTATACCACTAAGGTGATGTCCAGCCCAAAACCTCATCTGTTTTTATTAAAATCCTATAAAGGCAGATGTGTAGTAAATAAAAGTATTGTCTAGTTAGTGGAGTTCCTATCCTCTGTACAACAATCTTCTTTAAAAAAACCATTTCAGGCTGAAAGGCAACAAAAGTTCTCCTCCATTTTGGAACAAAAAGGGATTTTGTTTGGGGGGGGGGAAACAGCCTAAATTTGGAAAACGCTTAATAACAAAGTTGCCTTAATATAACAACAGCTTTTATTAGATTGCACTTGTCCAAGGAGATTAATGGCCATTTTCCTTTGAAACTCTGGGAGTCTTTCCTAGACACTGGGAATAAGTAGGCTCCTTCAAATGTTCTGCTTCCTACAGGATTTACTGGTGAAAGATTTAATACAATTCAGCACAAACATTTTAACCTTTCCATCCAAAATGCTGAATTCAACCGTTTCCTGAATGTGTATAATTTAAAGGCTTGTGTTTTCCTGTGTCATGCTCTCTGAAGCATTTTATGTCGCCTTGCTCCTATTGACTCTTTTAAGAAAACACTGCATGAGTATACAGTCACTTTCAGATAACTCAGATGTTTACTTTATGAATGAAGGAGGAAATTGAATACTCAAATAAAGTTATGCATCTAAGTGCCAGAAGCTAACTGCCCTCTTAAATTTGCTTGTCTTCTTGAAAGAGCCTTTAAATACAATTTATGACGTCCAGAGCCTTTCTGTAGTGCTGAGTGGGATCTCCACTTGGTTATAAATGGATGTTCTCAGCAACTGTCTGTGGTTCTTACCAAAGTCTGGGCCAGGGATGCTTGTAGGGCAGGGACAAATGTGCTCTCAGGAGCTCCTGTGCATCCCATCGATCTGGTGTGGGGGGTAAAGCAACAGGCTGCTGCTGGTGCTCTTGGTTTGGGTGTAGTTGTCCAGTACAGGCAGAGCTACAAGTGGGTATAAAGCCAAAGGAGGGTTTCTAGCATCCTCTAACCATTCTCATGCTAAACTTTAACAGGAGGCTGAGGTCTCACAAGCTGGGGCAGTGGTACGTGGCTGCCTGGGGCAGCAGTGCTCTTTGCTGTCATGTTTCTCCTGCCCCGGGTTTGGAAAACCTTAAATCTGGGTTGGGTTTAAAGGTATAACCCAGGTCAGCCCCAAGTTAAGCTTGTCTTTCCACTGTGTTACACCCAAGGTAATTGTTTTTTCTTTAAATGAGTTGGCAAGCAGGATTGAATTTGCCTGGAATCCAAACCTAGAGCAATTCCCCAGGGAATTAACCTTGCAGACTCCCAGCCTCTTTCTCCTCCCCTTTCCTTCAGGAGGGTTTCTCCCAGAACCTCATTCCACTGAAGGAATGGGGATCTGACTGACAGGTGACGCGTCCTCCCTCGAGCCAGAGAGATTGTGGGATGAAGCAGATGGGGCTGGTTTGGCTCTGCCAGCACAGGCAGGGCTCTGGGGGAGACTCTACATGTGCAAGGGTGCCAGAAGGACTTGGCTGCAGCCCTCCCAGCAGCACATGTGGCTGCAGTGCTCTGAAGGTCACCGTTTGCCACAGGGCTTCTCAGGTTCACATCCAAGTCTAACACTTTGGCATATGTCACTTCAGGAAGGGAGGAAGGTTGTCCAGGTCCCCTTGGTTGCTGTTGGGTGGGATTTGATGGCAGGATGAGGGAACAAGGTTTACTGTCGTGGGTCCCAGCTGGATGTGGAAGCTTGGTGCCCTCAGCTCCCTACTCCTCAGCAAAACCATGTCATGCTCAGAGAGAGTGACCATGGCAAGCTGCCTGCTTTTGTCCAACATTCCAGTCCAGAAGCAGAGCCACCAGACAAACTGCTTCACAGAAGAACTTCTGAGCCAAGGACTGCTGTCACCTGCACCCTAGAGCCTGGGCAATAGGTCCAGGCATTACCCCTGAATGGATTTTTCAGGGAGCAAAAAGCTTCTCCCAGTGCAAATCCACTCTGGCTTGTTTGAGTTCAGTGAGTTCCTATAATTTTTTACTAGCCTCATAATATTTATGGCATTTTTTCTTTACAGATTAAGCTTCTGATCTGATGTTATTAGGTCTCAGCCTGTGCTTTAAAAAGCAGCCTGTAGTCTCCATGGATGAGGGGAGGAGAGCAGTTGGACCATGCAGTGGATCCTCAGATGTCAGCACCACTGGTTTAGGATGTTAGGGTTGGAAGGATGAATCCAGCTGGGACTCAGAGCTGCCTGGACCAGGGTGAGCTCAGGGATGTGCCTGTTGGGGATCAAGTTGTCTGGCTCCCCATGCTGCCTCCTGCACCCAGAAAGGGGAGTGATGGGGCTGACCTGTCCCACCCCAGAGACACTGCCCTGGGCTGTGGGGGATGTGGGCATCAGCAGAACAAAGTGCAGGCAATAGCACTCCCAAACCTCCTGTGATTACTGCATTGACAAGCTGAAGGCCTTGAAAACTGGACTACTTGAGCAAGAGTAAGATGAAAAGAACTCAGATGAGCTTGTGGCCTTCAGGGCAGAGGATGGGGCTGGATCTGGTGATCAGATGGATGGGAAGAGGTATTGGTTTTCACCCAACCTCCCCTTCAGCCCCACTGCACCTCCCCAGCACAGAATCCTTCCTGCCATAAGCTTGGGAAACATTTGGGGGCTGATGGAGAGCCATCTGGCTGCTTCTGATGGCTGGTCCATCTTACAGGGCGCTTCACAGAAGAGCAATAACCGATGAGGGAAGGTCCCAGACCTTCCTCTCCCACCCCAAATCTAGAAATGCCCACGCTGGGGCTGGGCTGTGCTGGGGGTTGTGTGGCAGGTGAAGGCAGAGGTCATTCGCAAGGTCCAGTGGCTCCCCTGGCACAGGCTGCACCACCAGCAGGGTCCCTATCACACACTAATATTGGATCATGATCATGAGGCCCCACAATGTCACACTGATAAGGGTGAGGGTTTTTTTTCCCTGTACAAGCCTGTTTCATTTTAACACGTAGGTATGTCAAGTGAAGGGAATATTTTCCCTCCTGCATCAGACGTTGGCTTTGCCGAGGTCGGTCACAGGAGAGTGTTTGGAAATGTCAGAGGGCTGGCAAGGAGTGTGGTTGTGGGGTACGGGGTGTTTCAGAGGCTGTGGGGAAGGGAAGGTGCTGGGGGGACAGCCCCTGATGGGGATGGGATGTTGTGAGTTGAGAAGTGGTGAAGGAAAATCAGATGTTTGAGGTGCCCCGCTCTGCATTTCAGAGGTCACTGCAGTATTGCAAGGACAGTTGAGCATGTTGCCAGCTTTCCCAAGCTTCTCCAGGTAGTGTTTCCAGAGTAGGCTAGAAGAACACCCTCACTCTTAGTTGCTTAGGTCCTTCTGACCCAAGCAAGGGCTTTTCACAGCCCATGAGGGTATCTCACATTCCCATTAACACCGTCCATTAATGGTGAACACGCGGTGCTTCAAAGGCAGAGTTGGCTCAAGAGGTCATGGTGGAAAGAGCTTACTTCACTGAATGAATGAATGAATGAGAAAGCCCTTCTGCAGTCCTACATAAAGGTTTCCACCAGAAACTGCTGTTGCTGAGACAGAAATACCCTGGGGACTGAAAAACTTAATGCTGCTTCCACGTGACTGTCCTGCTTCCAAAGTGAATGTCCCAAACCAAGTCATCTTTGAGGAAAGAGGGGCAGGAATTATTTGGAGGAGAGAAATAAGGTGGCATAAAGCAAATCTGCACTGGGGAAACTCCACTGCCTGGGGCTCGTTCCCTTCTCACCTTGTCACTCCCTCCAAGCCCAAGGGTCCTTGGGGGAGAAGATCAAGTGGTACTTGAGGAAATGCACCAGCTTCCCTTGGGCTGAGCTTTAATTAATGAGTTAAAAATGAGTTAAATGAGTTAAAATGCAGAAATCCATCCCAGTTGGTGTCCCCTGCTCACTTCCTACCGAAAATCCCTCAGCCTAACCCTAACCCTGTGCATCCAGGTCCATACTGCACACCAAAATGTCCAAGTGGACAATAGCAACTAAAAATAGGCAAAGACAGGAATTTGCGTATAATATTTTTAAACTTGGAGGATGGCAAAGCTATATATAGCTTAGACAGAAAAATGGGTTTTGTCACTTAAATGAGGAAAACAAAGTTTAACTGGAGGACTGGTTTTGGTGTAGATTTAATTTCAAAGCCAGTAACCCTTTTTGGGCTCTGCACCTTTCTGCACTCTACCCTGGGGCCGTAGGCAGCGTGTGGGGAGCTGGGAGGCAAGAATGGATCAAATCATGAAAGCACTGAGGAGGTTTTCCCCCCTTCTCCTGTTTGCTCTTTAGGGGAGGGGTGTGGAGGACAGGGCTCTGTTTGCAGAGGAATTTTGGGAACAGGTCCATCCAGTGACCTCTGCTTGGCTCTCTGGGCCATGGAGCAAGGCATGAAGTGGCTCTTGACTTCACCTCGTGTTCTCCAGCCCTGGAAACCTTCTACCCACCCTGCTCCTTAGAGGGACAAGGAGATGGGAGCAAGTCAAGGCTGCTGCTCCCTCTGCTGACTCCAGCCATGAGCAAGAGGCTCAGCCCGAGGCCAGCTCTGGGCCTGGGTCTCCACTGCTACCTGTGCCCAACCTCACCGTGAGCATCTCTAAGAGTGGAAACCCTCTACCAGAAGAGCTGCTTTGGTAGATGTTCAGAAGAGCAGTTTTGCCTTACATCAGGAGATGAGTAAATAGGAAATGGGGCATTGAGCAATCGTTTCTTTTCTTTAATGTTTCTCTATGATAAAGTATATGACTTTTAACAAAGAATATCTTGATGATAAAATATTCAGGGTCCAACTTCGTATCAAAGAAAACTTTGGGGTTGAATTTAATGGGAACGCGTTCAAGTCTGTAATGTGCAACTAGAGCTCTTTGCACTGTTTTTCCTGCAGATCCCTTTAATCCTTTAGCAACCACGGGTATTTTCTAAAGAGGTTTTCTATACGTCCCAGGGGTATAAAATCACAATGGGAAAGAAGTGCTGCTTATAAACTGTGAGCAACTGCTCTCTGCCTCCAGCTCTGTTGGTAACACCCTGTGGATATTTGCTTCTCGGAGATTAGAGGGAACAAAGCAAGAAGAGAGCAGTGTTCCTTTATGGCAGAGCATATAATATTGTGATTATTACTCATGCCCTCCGTCTAATTAATCATTTTGTGTGTTATTTGAAGGCAAACAGGGCCTTTGGTTCATTATCGCTTATACATACACAGAACTGGAGTCACTTCAGTGCTGTCAGACTTGCCTAATCCCTGCCTGGGTTTTGTACATGTCTGGGTATCTGAATCATGTACATGGCAAATGATCTACTAATATGTTTGCTCCACCAGTTTGTTCATATGGAGCCAAATATATGAATCCATTCAAACTCCGGAAAGTGCAGATATGGTCCTAATGGACTTGACAAAGGCACCTAATGTTAAAGGTTGTGAAAAAAGGGGTTGATGATGAAATGCTTTGCTTTTTTTTTTTTTCTTCAGAAGTATTTTATTTGTATTTCCTTTGTTATTTATATTTTATCCTGCTCAATGTTCGAACTGAGAGGCCGGAAAGGGGATTGGAAGAACTCTGGACCCTATAAAAACAGCATTAGGGGGCAAAAGTGTTGATTTAATCTAAAGCAGGAGAAAAGGAGTAGCTGAAGATGGGTGTTTTGTGGTACCCAAGAATAGGAGACTGACTACGAGCTGCAGCTCAGCCAGTTACCAAAGTTATTGTGATGCTGCAGTGGTGGAATCAATCAGTGGCCACCACGTTATCCAGGTGGCTACAAGGTGCAGTTATTCATAGAATCACTATGATTAGAAAGGACCTCTAAGATCAAGTCCAACCACCATCCCAGCATCTCCCTAACCACTAGACCACAGCCTCAAGTGCTGCATCTACTCGTTTCTTGAATCGCTCCAGGGATGTTGACTCCACCACCTCCTTGGACAGCCTGATCCAGTGTCTAACCATTCAGTGAAGAAATTCTTCCTAAATTTCCTCCTCATTGTCCTGCTTTGCTGCATGGCAGCTTTTCTTAATGCTGCTGCCATGAAAACCTGTGAATTTTAGGAGTTAAAGAAGCTCCTCATCCTTTTCTGCTCTGCTCATCTGTAGGAGAACAGAGTCTGTTTTCAGGCTCTGCACTTGAAAGACTCCACATTAAGACCGTAACATTTTGATTACAAGTGATATAAAATGCAGTTTGCTTTATTTCCTAATTAATGACAGTACATAAGGTAACAGTAAACTCAATTGCTTCCAACAGCTTTTTATATTCACTTGGAGGCATTTTCAGAAATATGACTCATATACCCAGCAAAATCTTGCCTTGACCAGATGTAGAAGGAGAGCACTTTTATTGGCTGCACAATAATATCACTAAAGAGGAAACGAGCTATAAAAATAAAAAAAAAAACCAACCCACACTGAATTTGAGAGTTGCTGAACTGAAAGATACAGAAACAAATACAGAGAAGATAATAAGGCCTTTCATTGATAGTGGTGCCCTGTGTAAATAATGCAGACACGCTGAAGAAGTCCCTCTGCAGCGAGGCTCATTAGAACCACCTACATCAGCCCAGAGCAATTACTTGGATTGTTCTCCAGCTGCTTTTCACAGTAAATGGTCACAGATCCACCAAGGTTGAAGTTATTGTGTTCACTGTGTGTCCTTGGAGACATATGGCCCTTCTGAAAACAGGGAAGTGCAACGTGTTTCCCACTCAGGGTCGTTGTTTTATGGACCAGCTTTCAGGAGAAGCTCTAGCCCAGGACAGTAGCCTGTTCAAACAGAGGGAGAATGAAGCATTTCCATAAGGAATGAGGATGGCCAAGGAATGTATTGGCCAATAGCTCTCTGGCACATAGAGAGCCTTGGGTCTGCATCTACGAAGGGGTGAGATGCTCCTGAGTTGCAATGAAATCTATGTAGATGTTGCATCCCTGAACATTCAACCCCTTCACAAACAAGTCTAATTTTGCTTGGAAGTAAAGATAACAGAGTTCTCTACATATTGGCACTCCAGGATCTCAGCAGTAGGTTTTCTGAGATGGGCCATGACTGTGTCTCCTTGGAACGTTGGTATGAAGGTGGGATTGCTACATCCTGGAACTCCAGGTTGGAGTCACACATGTCTGTGGGGTAACATCAGCATCAGGAGCTCAGCACCAAGGCAGGAAGCACCCAAAAAGTGCAAAATTATGCCTCATACCATCCTGATGCAACAGGAGGGGAAAAAATGGAGTTCTTTAGATGAAGGACATACTGATGGGTGGCTCTGATCCACCAACCATTGTTTATTGCTTAGCATCAGGTCATTGCTTGGGTCATAAAGAGCTAATAAACAACTGGCATCATTTTGAGAGGTTGCAGCAGTGACAAGGGTTAGCTCTGAGATCTTGTCAGCTTCTTTGACTGCGCCTTGTGTGGATCATGCACACAGCTTTACTAAAAGAAAATTGAAATGTTTTGACTTGTCTTCCTCAGCCAAAACCCCAGCACCTCGCCATGCAGAGCTATGGCACAAGTGCCCACACTGCAAACCACGTTTCTCCCCTGGGAGCTGCAAGAAGTCTAGAGAAGTGTTTGGCTGAAAGTCAGGAATGAAAGCTAAATTTCCTAAGGTAAATGTTCTCTTTTTTTTCATTCTTTCTTCCCTTAGTTTTAAATATTTTAACTGGGGAAGGTCCAATGAAAGGACAAAATAAATGAGCTTGGGAGACCATAGCCTTTGGCAGCGTGATAGAAGTGTAATGTAATAATAAAAGTGAGCTGAAAGCCAGAGTGAAAACACACACTGAGGGCACTTCTGCCCCTGTAGTTGTACTGTACAGCAGTTGTCCAAAGGTGAGGAGGTGGGTAAATGATACCCAACAAGCAGAGAGACTGAGGGTGACTCGGAGCCATAAGATTTCATGGTCATGCAGGGAAAGACAGGCAACGACAATCAAGACTGAGGTAGATTTGTGTATCACTGTTCCCAAGTGACAACAACCCTCATTTCCCTCCCCTTGGTGTCAAAAGTTTCCTCTTCTCTATGCAAGTTGGACAAAGCCAGCCCAAAGCCTTTCTCTAGCAGAAGCAAGGCAGTGACCAAATGTCCAGCTCCTGAAGGCAACTTTTAGTTTGTCATGACCATCCTGTTGTGGCAACAGAAGGAAGGACATCTACCTGTGGCAAGGCTGGAAAATGAGACCCCAGGGACAGGAAAACATCAAAACCTATATGGAGAAAATGGAAGGGAAAGCAAAGAGACCTCTGGTGTGCCCTGGGATCCTTGGGAACCCTCACAACTGAATCAGAACGTGTATTTGCTCAAAAGAGTTAATCTTTATTAAGAGCCCCAGAATGCCCTTCAGCTGGTGTACAGCCTGGTTCAAAGGTTTTCAAGAAAAACAACGTGCCATAAACCAAAGGGCAACAGTAATTGGAAGGGCTGCAATTCCTCTGAGAGCAGCAATACCTCTCTGGGGGTTAATAACCGGAAATTAAATTTCGTGTCTGTTAGCATAACCCATCATAAAGCCCCAGGTGAAGAAGGGGCACAGGCAATAAGGGCATGGGTTGGGAGCACATGCCACGCAGAGTCCAACAACAGCTCTCTGCCCTGGTCAGAGCCAGTGTTCCCAAAGGATTAGTCTTCAGCCCTGATTGCCATGGTTGAAGGAGATGGTTTGCACAACCCTGTTGCTGCTTTGGTGGTGGAATAAGGAGGGACATGAATTCAGCTCTCCCCAGGAGCAGCATTGCTCTGCTCATGTGCTGCCATGTGGAGCTGGGGCAGCAGCAAAGGGGGGCTGTGACTTGTCCCTCCAGTTTGATGTGCCCCCAACCCAGCGCTCACAGGTCACTGGGGCTTTGGGTGACCTCGTCTCCTGTGCTGGATACACAAATGAAAGACTAGGCTGAAAAAATGAAGAGTTTCAACATTAAGGTGTCATAAAATGCAGAATGAGTACAAATGCATGCTGGGATGGGGTTTGCTGATGATGGCATTGCCTGAAATGGAAACTCAGCTAATATTTGGAGTGCAGGGTGTGTGTCTCATAAGGAAACGGCTCGATCTGGAAAAGGAGGCAGAAACACAAGGTCAGATCCTCTCTCCTCTGCCCTCATTTCCTCTTCTGGCTGCACTGGCTGCCCAGATGCTGCAGAGGAGTCAAGAGGCTGGTGCCTCTGAGACCAGTCCCCAGGATGTCTCTCACCAGGGATTCCTACAGTGCCAATCCCCAACGCAGAGAGCACTGGCAGATGCAAAGGGTGAGCGTTGGGCAGGGATGTCAGAGCACCTCTAGACTGGTGATATCTTGCAGGTAGTACGGTCCTGAGGAGATGGATCCTGCTGAGAAGTTGCCCTGTAATGAAATCAACTGCTGGTCAGACAAGGCTGATCACATTTAGTTGGAGATAGCACCATGGACCAACTACTTTCCTGGGAGCTCGGTCATGAATAAACAGAGACGTGGCCTCAGGCACTTACTGTGTCTGTGCTGGCAATCCCTCCACCTGGAGAGCCCACACCTCTGCTTCTTAACACACTGGAGATGTGTTTGCTGCTATTTGCTTCATTTCCAGCTGTCGATGGAAAAAAAGGATGGTAACGACCAAGCAGCCCTGGGGAGGGATGGCTTTTTGTGGCTGGGAACCATGAGCTCTGCTCAGAGCAAGCTGCTCCTGCCCAGGGTCTATTTTATTTTTGCCTGTCGCTGTGTTTGTGAGACTTTTTGTCTGTAGGCCTCTCTCCCACTGAACCCATCCATCACCGGCGCTGACAGAGGTTCCTGCTGCCCGAAGTGGCCAGGAAGACTCGGTGGAGCCAGAACCTCAGGGGTCAAGTCCAGGTTGTCATGTCTGAGGGAATGCTGCTCAGGATGGCCCGACGTCATGTTTGGAAGGCAGCAGAGGACCGAGAGGGAGGAGAAGGAAGGATAGGATGTAATCTTTCATCCCGCCAGCAAACATGTGGGATGGGAATATTTCTTCTTGCTGCTGCCGGGGGTCTGGCCCCGAGCAGATGGAGGAAGGGAGCCCCAAGGCTGGGGACAGAGCAGCCACTCTCTCCACAGCCCTGGCATTGCACTCTTGAGAATCTGCTGCCTAATTTTGGGCTGCAGGAAAGATAGAGTGGTAAAAAATGTCAGGGATGTTGTGCTGAACTCAGCGGTGCTTCTGGTGTGGATGAAGAAATACAAGATCTAAAGGCAAAAGTGTGTCCACGGCCGTGGTGCAGTGAGCTGAGAAGGAAGGCTCATGCATGGCTTTGAACTGGGGAGCATGGGCATAAACTCGGGGTACCCCAGGGCAGCTTCCCCCCACCTCTCCTAGGAAGGAAGGGTGAAAGAGTGGGAGTTGTTCAGCCTGGAAAAAAGGCAGCTCCAGGGAGACCTTGTTGTGGCATTTCAATAATTAAAGAGGGCTTATAAGAAAGCTGGGGACAGACTTTTTAGCAGAGCCTGTTGCAGCAGGACAAGAGGGGGTGGTTTTAAACTAAAAGAGAGGAGATTTTCACTAGAGAGAAGGAAGAAATTTTTTGCAGCAAGGGTGGTGAGCCCCTGGCCCAGGCTGCCCAGAGAGGTGGTCACTGCGCCATCCCTGGAACCATTCCAGGTGAGGCTGGACAGGGCTCTGAGCAACCTGCTCTAGCTGCAGATATCCCTGCTCCCTGCAGTGAGAGGTTGGACTAGTCCTTTAAAAAGTCCCTTCCAACCCAACCCACCCTATGATTCTACACTCCAGCTAACAGGAACCATGGTGCACCACAGCCCACCTCAACACCCCCACTTTCTATCACACAAAACCCACAAACTGACCCCTACTCAACAGAGTGGGACGATAGCCCCAGAGATGGGCACCCAGGGAGCTGCCCTTGAGCAGGCACTGGAGATTCCCTGCTGAGCAATGACAATGGGCACCCTGGCCATGACCCCCTCCCAAACTGCACTTTATTCAGTCCCATCCCCCTGGAAGGACGATTTACCCCCCCCCCATACCCCTCAGCAGCCACAGGGCTGCACCCACCCCTGGAGCCACCCCAGCCAGCACTCAGAGGAGCAAGCACCCAGCCACGCTCACATTGTTTCAACACATTTACTTAATTAGTTTATCAAGAAATGTGTTTGGCCTCGTCTGGTACTCGGGAAATGCTGTCTGTCATGTGCAGGCATCCTGCAGGGCCCCGGGGAGCTGACAGACCCTGGCTCCTTCCTATCTCTCCTTAACTCCATTTGCAGAGCCTATTTCCCCTTTTTTCTTTGCCTTTTTTTTTTTTTTTTTTTCCATGTAGCACTCCCTCACCATTTTGGGATTAAAGTAGTAGATAACAACGTTATGCTTAAAAGAAGACCATGACAGGTAGAGGAACAACGTGAGTAAGGACTGGGAATAACCTCTGGAAAGATGTTAAATGCATGAAAGAGGAAGAACTTGAAATATTTTTTTTTATATCCTTCCAGTTAAATTCTCTGCAGATTGGAGCTGCTTCCTAGAAGTGATGATGAATGAAAAATGACTAATTGTGCATAAAATATCCATTCTAAGCTTTCCCACATAGAGCAGAGAGTGCTTCATCATCGATGCTGTGTGGCCCAAATGGGAGGTGGGCATTACCCCTGGTTGTAGGACATCACCAGCCACTGCCCCAAGTTTT
The DNA here is from genome assembly GCF_000691845.1 of Merops nubicus. Classification (NCBI taxonomy): domain Eukaryota; kingdom Metazoa; phylum Chordata; class Aves; order Coraciiformes; family Meropidae; genus Merops; species Merops nubicus. The sequence goes on along the minus strand of NW_008614185.1, from coordinate 48,026 downwards.
CCTCTGCAGTTGTCTCCCTCTAACAAAGCCTGTCTCAATGGGCTGGATCCAGATAGTGCCTCTTTAAGAGCAAGGAGGATGTCCCTCAACCCTGGCTGGAGGGGCTGGGCTATATAAAGTAGGTTATTTGGGTGCTGGTGGACAGGGAAGGTGGAGGAACTCAGGGGGTTCAGGTAAGCAACAGCCTCCACCGTTGATGTATTTGCCCCCATGGGAGTAGTTGCTGGTCTCCTGGCATGCAGCAAAATGAGGTTCAAAGCCCAAGCAAGGCCAGGCCAAGTGAGAGCCATGGACCCACTCCTGCCTGGGGCCCCTGAAGACACCATCTGTGTTCAACTGTATGTTGTCTCAGGAATGTGGCTCCAGGGTCTGAAGCAATCTTGGTTTTGGCCAGAGGTGCTTCTTTCATCAGTGGAGAGGCTTGAAATCCTCTCCCTCCCCCAGTGAGGCTTGGATCTGAGACCTTTCTGCTCTTGTTCCCAAGCTGCTGATGAGGACATGCCACTTACAGGGTTTCTGTGCTCAACTTTGGCAGGACATGGCCCAGGGTAGCCCACCTATTCAGCTTCACCTGCAGCTATTTAGCTGCCCATGAGATTACTGGGGTAATGCAAGCTGGTCCTGGCTGCTTTATTAGCTACACCCCAACCTTGCTGTCATAGCAGCTGAGCACGTTCAAGGGCTTATTTTTATTCCAACCCTTCACATGGCTCCCAGTGTCAGTCTTGGCTATCTCATTTTATTTCCTTTCTTCATAATCACCTTTTGTTAACTTCAATTCATCATGTGGGGGTAGTTTGGTGGGTAAAACATAACCATGGGGCTCTCACCAGTTCTCAAAGCCCTGTTAATGGCCAGCTAGCAGACAGTGAGGAAGCCACCACTTGTGGCTACTAACCTACTGCATCTGATCTTTTGGTCTCTGTCAGCCAGTTATATACTGGTTCCCAAGGTCCTGTGGTGGCCAAACTGTTGTTTCATGGGCTTAATGTTTTTTATTCAACTTCATTCCTGTCTCAGACCCAATTTGCTGGATTCAGGCCTGCAATGCTCACACAGCAGCCAGCTTGTTACCTGGCATTGGTACCACAAAAACCTTTCTGCTCCAGGCAAGGCTGGAGCAACAGGGCTCTGAAGAGTGTGAGTGAAAAAACAGGTTTTGATTTGGTGGGCTTGGTGCAGATATGTCTGTTCTGAAATGAAAGCCTAAAGACAAGCTTGAGCTTAAGCAAACTACAGAAAAAGAGACAATACTCTGGGTTTTTCCTCTTGACAGTCATCCTTCACTGTTAAGTTAAAGGAAAATAGTTCAAGTGAGGAAAAGAAAACCCTCATTCTGTTCAATGTCTGGGAGAGGAACACAGGTGGCATTTTCAGACTAGTCCTCTCTTCCTAAACAATATTTCCTTTGGAGGAGTCAAAGCTTCCCTGTCAAGACATGCCATGGTGTAGCACCAGAGACCCATCACAGAACCAGTAATGTTTTGTTCTCCATGCAGGCAGGATGTTCCTCCAGCAGAGCCAGCCCCAGGGAAAGGCAGGAGAGCTCAGCATGGACCTATGGCTTCCACGTGCCTGCTACAAAAATCCCATGAGTACTTCTGCTGAAGTTTTTCCTTATCCTTACACTATTATTTGGAGCTCAGGTGTGTGTCTGAATTGTGCCACCTAAACAAACCTACGTCTGCAGCATCTGCTGAAGAGCAGCAGAGGTCTGGGTGTGCTGCCAGCCCAATGCTATGTGTCCACCCATCACTGGTGGGGTGGAGGAAAAAAACCCCACACCTTTAACTGCTGCTGCTAAACTCTTGTTTGCACTGATGGGACCTCGGTGTGATAACTCCATGTGTAATGGCAGCTCCATTGTCTTCAGTGTGTCTAATCCCTCCTGCTCGTGTTGAAACTGGTGCAGCGCCAGTGAGCTAGAACTGTGCCCTAAATCAGAGAGGAGATCCTGTAACTCATCCATCTGGAAGGTGAGGTCTTCCTCTGTTAAGATGGATGTAATTCCACTTTTCCATGCTGGGATTAGGAGCAGCATGCTGGCAGGCTCCCATTATCCTCGTGGAGGCAACGTGGGCTGGAGGGAGGGCAGGCAGTGTTGAGTGATCCTTGCCAGGTCCCCAGCCGGCGTTGCCAAAGCACGCGGGGCTTTCCTCCGAGCACTCCACAGCAGAAGCATGTCCTCTGCTGCCAAGGGCACGGCAGTGGCACCTCGCCTGGGGACAGTGTGCCCCTGCACTCTGACAGCCACTTCACCAGTCAGTCCAGCAACGCTCTGCAGGAACAACAGGTTGTGTGCTCCGTGCCAGGAGGACTATCTTCGGTCGCAGTGAAATGCGGCAGATGTCTGGTGCCTTCAGGGAGCTTTTCTCAATAAAAACATGAGGAAATGGGAGTCAGGAGTTACACAGAGGTGTCTTCTGTAGTTGAAGGCATGTTGGTTCAATATGGCACCTTCCCATAGCTCTTCTTAGCAATTGTATAGGTTCCATCCAAAGTCTGCTTTCCTTCCCCACCAAAAGCTCTTCTGTATGCAAAGCTATCTAAGCCACTTACACCCTGGGTTTCTTCTGGTTTGCTTTTTGTTTCTTTGTGGGTTTTTGGTTGGTTGTTTTTTTGTTTGTTTGTTTGGGGTTTTCGTTGTTGTTTTAGCAAATGAATAAAGGTGCTTGCTTGTTTCTCAGGTGTCACTTAGAATATAACACCATTCCTTTGACCTGCTCCTCTCCTTATGGCAATACCCTTGCAAACCCATGATATAAGACAAAGGAATCTTGTCCCCATCTCAGCAGTAGAAATTCTGAGAGTTCTCTGTCCAAAATAGCAGAACAAGTCTATGGGAGGCTTTTAATTTTTTAATGGAGAGGCACTGAACAACAGTAGCTCTTGGCCACAGGTTTTTAGAAAAATAAGTTAACAGTTGGAGCAAGTTGGTGCTTCCACTGTCCAAAAAAAGATGGAAAGTAACACAAAAGCATCACTGAAATTTCCTAAAGATCTAAGACCAACACATTAGCTCTCAGAGTATCTACATAGCTCTGAAAAGAGCTCCTCTTTATGTAGAGACTGCACATTGTCCAATCTAACTCCCACTGCAGTATTTGCATTGAGTTCAGTGAAATTTAAACTGGTCTAAAGTACTGTTTAAGTACTTGTTTAAATTCAGGACGCAGCCTAACTCCATCCAGGGTTCTGCTGTGCTGTAAGCAATGTTTGAAGAGCAAATGCTGGTGACCTTGAGAAGGCAACCAGAGCTCTCTCCTTGTGCACTCACAAGTCCTGAAGACCTCTGTGGGCTCCACCTGTATTGCTGAATTCTTACATGGTCTCCAGTACTAGAGGGATGGTGTTTAGATACCTAAGCTCAGTTCTGCTCTGGAGTGACTGGTAACATCACTCTTGTTCCTCTCTTGTTCCCACGGGCTGGGAGAATGCAGATTTCACAGATGCATCCTAAGCTATATTTGAAGGAGTCCCTTCCTTTACTGAAGGTCCATGCCTGCATCTCAGTAACAATAGTGTGGTGTCCACAAGGACATGACAGCCTGATAAACATCACACAAATAGAGCGTGAGTCACTTGCCAGCACTAACACTCAATGTAAATACTCACTGCTGAAGTGATTCAAATCAAAACTCAAAAAACAAGTAGATGTAGCACTTGAGGCTATGGTCTAGTAGTTAAGGAGATGTTGGGATGAAGGGTGGACTTGATGATCCGAGAGGTCCTTTCCAACTGTAGTGATTCTAAGAGTTAAGAAACTGTCCCCAGGACTATAAATGCGTTTAATTAAGTATGTAACTAAGTGACACTATGAATATAACATATATATGTCTTGGAAATGTACAGTTCTTGCTTATCCCTTCCCAAATGCCTTAGGGAGACCACCTGGATAGCATTACTTGCTGAAGTACTAGGAACCACATGAGCACATATCAACCTCATTCCCAGCTCCACTACACAAGTACACAAAGGACAGTTAATTAAAACACTTCAGAGAATCCAGTAATCCAGACTGGGATTACGAGAGGAGCACTGGTCTGCCACCACTCCCTGGGGTAGGGCCGTTTGCTGCTAACTCTATTCCAGATTTCCCAAGGCTGTCATACCATCAAACACTGCCGTGATCTGTGGGTCTTTATTCCCAGATAAAGATGTGAACTCCCGGCTCTTGTCACAGATAAGAGCACAAAGCATTACAACCACAGTACAAAGGCTTCAAACCCGGCTTCAAATGCGCAGCCATTTGTTACTGTCCTCAGAGCAGCTGCTGAGCCAAGCTGCTGCAGGTTGTCCACGGCTGGGAGAGCTCATCCCCATGTCCTCTGCTGCCTTGTGGGGTTTTATCCTGCTGTGATGCTGAGCCGGTGCCTCTGTACCTGCTGTCGGCTGCTGAAGGCTGGCTACGAAGTGAGGATGTGTAGCCTTGAGGTTCTTCATGCCAAAAATGCCACAATTTCTCAGCTGTGTCTCCATGGGCATCCTTTCTGGCAGCAGGTATCTCATGGCTGCCAGCTGACTCTTTAGGTGCTGGCACAGCAGGAGTAGGTGAACATCAGAGGCTTCGTGCTGCTGGGACCCAGACCAGTGGGTTTCTCTCCTGTTGCATTGAAGGCCAAGAGTTGAGATGTCATTTTCCTGTTGCAAGTGCAGATTATCTCCACTGGAAACTCGTAGCTCTGGTTGACTTGCTACATCACAGGAAAATTCTCAAAAAAAAGCCAGATTTTATAGGAAAACATGTTCGGAAATAAGCTGGTCAATGAAGACACATTTAGAATCTTCCACTTAAAATGGCAATGAATATAAATTTAAATAAACTTTAGAGCAGTACTCAGCAAGAGCTACATCTTCTGAAAGGGATGTTGTTCCTTCAAGTAGAGTTGCACCAACTGTGGGCTGATGTAGCTGATTTGGGGGGGACTGTTTGAATCATAGACGATGTATTTCATTGCCTGCTCAAAGCTAGAAAAGCTCCTTGTACATCTGTTCCTGGTAGAAAACACTTAAAAAATAGTTCTTTACTCTACTGTGTTGCAAGTGACCTTTTCCACGAGGGTGAAGGCTGGTACTGTGGTGGTCTCCAGCATCCTCCTTTCACTCAGCCCGCCGCTGGTGCCTGGGACCAGGCAGGGACCGGCAGCGCCTGCCCAAGGCAGGGCTGGAATTGGGATCCCATTGTTCCCGGCCTGCCAGACAAAGGGTTAAGTAAATGTTTGGAGAAGATAAGGTGCCCTGTTGACAAGCAGCAGGCTCCAGCGGTCTCAGCAGGATCTCTCCCAGCGGTGATAAATGGGGAGGTTTTCAAAGTGGGATCAGCAGACGCCACGGAGAGGGCGGTTGCTGATGCCGTGATTGGCAGCGGGGAAGGAATCTGAAGGTGTTTAATGATCCCACACTCTGCCACAGCGTTTTGAAAGCCACTGTGTCTAGCCAGAGGAAAATCCTCTATCAGCCCCAGAGACTCGCACTCCCGCGTCCTTGCTGTTGTTGTTGCTTTTTCTTCTTCCCCCCACTAAAACATGGGAACATCACTGAAAGGGATCCTGATAAGGACCCTCTGGGATTCCTCATCCTCTCATATCGGTTTTGTCCCTTTTAATTTTCTCTTTGAAGTCTTCTGCACATAGTAAGTGGACTGTTTTGTTTGGCTAACTTCAGTCAGGAGCTGGGTTTTGGGGGAAATAGTGTGTTTTAAACTCATAAGTTTTTTTTTTTTTTCTTCTCTGCAGAGCCATATTATTCCAATTACTGACTTGCCATTCCTTTGCTGTAGTAAATATGCAATCAAATCATATCAAGAGTAAAACCCTTGGAAGGATTCGAACCCCTGTTGTGACATTATTTGGTACAAAGACCATTAAAGGGTTTTCTTCCTCTTGTAAGTAAAGCTCAAAAGCTGTTTGAAGGGCAGAACACCAAATACTTTTTTTTTCCAGATAGGTGAAATATTTTCTGTCCTCATCTCTGGCTGAAGGCTGCCCTGGGTGCTAGGAAAAGCTGGGCAAAAGGGTAGTGCAGCTGGGACTGGGAGGATGAAGCTCTGTCATGGACATTCATGGGCTGCCTCTCAAACCAGGATTTTAGACAGTTGCACTCCCTGCGGAGTGAGAAATGGGCATAAAATGCTGCCTGATCCCATCTACACCTCATTTACACCAAGAGGAGTGAGCTGGCTGGGAAAGCTGCTGGATAACAGGGATTCAGGCACAGGAACAACCTCATCCTTTGGGCCAACCTAGTACTGGAAGAACTGGGATGGGTGGACGAGTTTTTTTTGGAGGAGCAAGCAGCCTGGTCGGTGCTGGTGCTGCTGCTGAGCTGGGCAGGCTGGAGGGAGCTGAGGGATGGGAGGCTGCTCCCTTGGGCTAAGATGAAAGGAGCCGGGTACAACCCAGCAAAGGGCCAAATGAGTCGGGACATGAAAAGCAGCGGAAAGTATCTGAAGAATGTAAACACCAAGGTGGAAGAGGAATTATTTAGCATGTTACGGGCTCGGAACTAGGTGCGAGGGGATGGAGCAACGAGGAAAACTCACCCTTGCTAACAGGGAAGCCTTGCTAGCAGCCAGACCTGAAGGTGAAAAGGAAAGGCATGGTTCCAGCAGAGCAGCTCTCAAAGTCTCCTTGTCTGGAGGTGGGAAGTTGCTGGGGCAGGGGAGCACTGGGAGCTGCTGGCTCAGGGTGTGCATCCAGGCTGCCAGCCCAGGGGTCACACTGAGAACAAACAGGATTTAGGGATCGTAAGAGGGGAATGCAAAAGGCCCGAAGGAATTTTGATTGAAATTTTATAACGTAAAGAAAAATCTTTTGCAGATAAATCAGGAGGTGGTTTAATAAACAGTTTGCGAGATTGGTATTGAAACAAATCCCAGTTAAGTCTCAGCAGAGGAGTGAGTAAGGGAAGACTGCTGTAGCTAAAGGGGTAGTACAGGCACTAAACAGAAGGCTTTCCAAACATATAAACAATCTGGGGAGGGGACAGAGTGGGAAACCTGTAAAAATAAGCAGAAACGCATTAAAAGGCTAAAGAGTGGAGCAAAATCAAATACTGAACGTGGGGTTGCGAGGGAACGTTCAGCTCGTGGTATTGCCCAGACCTGTCCTACCTGGGCAGGAGCCAAGGCTGGTTCCACAGGGGTGTGTGGTGCTTGGGGTCCCAGCTGATGCCATGGTGGGGTCCTGGCAAGACGTGGCAGCCTGAGGTTCAGAGACCAGCATCCTCCTCTAGAGATCAGACATGAGATAACAGGGGGAAATATGCTTTTAATGAGTATCCCAATGCATTAGACACTAAGCAGATGTCTTCCACCCAAGATTCCTCACTGTCTGAAGTAATAAGAGGGAGCTGTATCTAAAAGAACATGCAACAAAGCCCTGAAGATCTGCAGGACATGGGGATCCAAGAATGGCTGGAGGATCTAGCAGAGTGTGTGCAGGTGACTTACAAGTAATAGAAACTGGGTCATCAAAGTCTTGCTGGAAGCAACAATCTACAAGAGCAGAAAGAGATCTGCAGAAATCTTACCCATGGGGACAGAATTCAAACCCACTTCCACTAGAGAAATCTGTACACAGTGATTCCCAGGTGGACACACCAGGAGCTTCAGTTCAGAGCTGTCCATTGGGCACGTTGGACACCCCAGAGACCCATTGCCAGCATCTCTGTATCACATCACTTGGACCAGTGAAGGCACAGGCAGGTTTCCATGGGTGATCATAGAATTGTTAGGGATGGAAAAGAACTCCAAGATCATGAAGTCCAACCATCAACCCAGCTCTACCATGACCACTACTGATGTCCAGCAGAGGAGCAGGATGTCCCCAGCTGGAGCTGGTGGCATCTTCAGGTATCACTGTTACATCTGCCAGGACCCATCCAGATGAAGCACTGTTGGCCCATCCCGCTCATCTTTTGTCAACCAACCTTGCAACAGTGCCACCTGAACTCAAGCAACCAGCCCTAGCCAAAAAAAAACCTGAACCCTGAAGAAGGGTCTGGGTGAGCCACAATCCTTTCAAAGCAAGATGTATCTTGCCCAGCAGTAGAAGTCAAGTGAGATGTCCTGCCCTTGGACGATGTGCCCCCTGCTGAGGGGAAACTGAGGCACAGGCAGGAGGGATCTGCAGAGAGCCGTGGAGCTGAAACGAGGAGGATGTGGTGCCTCCATCCTGGTCTCTGGGGAGCTGCCCCCGTAGGTGTTCACGGAGGTCCTATTTTAAATGCCCTTTCCACTGGCTTTTTGCAACGCCCCGTTCACACTTGCTCTGTGAAAAAGGATGTCAGAGCAGATTACCAGCTGGTTCCTGCCTGCCCCGACAGCTCCCACAATGCGTCCCTTCTCCTCAAGGTGACAGGAACATGCAGCTGCCTAATGGGTACAGAAGTGTCTATTCTTTCCCAGTGACATTTATTGTGAAATATCTGAGTGGGACTGAGAGACATGCAAGGCTTTCCCTCCCTTATCAGCCGACCCTGGTCAGTGTCCTGCTGTCAAGGACTGCAGTGATTTATGTCAGAGCTGCAAGTGTTTACTTATCTGCCCCAGCGCCCGGCTCGCCCGCCGCAGCCAGGCTGGCTCCTCTGGGGCTCACCAGCCTCCTCCCGGCGGTGGGAAAAACGGGGTGCTGGCCCCAGCCCAGCCAGCCCAGGGCGGGAGGGTTGGAGCAGATTAGCCAAAAAACCTCCCGGCAGGTCCAATCTCGGGGCTGTGCCCCCACGAAGGGACAGCCCGGCGCAGGGGGCACTGGGGCATCTGCATGAGCTGAGGTGAGGTTTTAGGGTGGGTTCTGCAGAGTCCAGCTGATGGAGATCTGCTCCCCAGCTTCATGCCCCCCCCAGTTTCTCACCTTATAGACCTTTGTTGAGCTGGTGTTTGTAAGGGCAGAGGGGCTCAGGGCATGGGGCATTCCAATCCTGGGTACCCCCAGCTCCCAAAGCCCCACGAGCCTTGTGGGTGGCTTTAAAAGACTTTCCTAGTGCTCCTGTCTTGTGTCACGACAAAAACTGGAGTTTTTCATGCATCTGCTCCTGAGACTCCACAACTTTCCCTTAGATTAAG
>NW_008614185.1:22056-38881 GCF_000691845.1 Merops nubicus | reverse complement strand
GTGTAGGGATTCCAGCAGTGCTCCCCCAAGACCGGCCACCATTCATCATCCCAAAGAGGGGGACAACTTTCATCTCCTCTGGAATCACACATCCTCCAGAGCACGGGAGGGATGAGCACAGGCCTGAGAGCTCCTGCGGGCGACTCCTTCCTGATGGATGTGCCCAGAGATAAATATTAAGCGCTGGTAGTTTCCTCTCCAAAGCTCCCAAGCTCTTGTTGTCGGCTGGGAAACCTTTAACCAGTTGGGATGTTGGAACAATAGATTAAAGGAGACAGACTATCTCTTGCTAAACGAGCTGTTATTCTAAATTAGCTGCTTTTCTTTTTTTTTTCCAATCCAGGGCAATCCTCAGTAAAAAAAAAATATTCCACTGACGTCGTAGTTCTCTTGACAAATATTTTTCTGAGCTGTCTCCTCTCTCCACCCAGTGGGACATGATCAAAGGGCTGGTCCTGCGCTGGGGAGGAGCTGCAAGTGCCTGGGGTGGCTCTGGGGCCCTGGTGATGTGCTCCCATCCCTGCCCAGTGGCACTGTCCCAAATGCTGAGGGACCCCACGTGTGCTCTGATACAGCAGCGATGTAAAATCCTCTGGAGATGCTCTGTGGGGAGGGGGTCGTGTGGCCACCACAGTGCCAGTGGTCACCTACCCTGCTCCCACCTGCAGGCACGTAGCAGCTTGGGGGAGATGGGTGCTGGCAGGAGCTTGCACCCTTTGGACCAACCACCCTGTAAGACTCAACACATGGCTCCCCAGTGCCCCATGTCCTGAAGGCATCTCCTCAGGTTTTGTGCTGGCATGGGCACCAGGCAGGGCTGGGGGACACCCTCACCCCAGCAAGGATTCCAGAGGGATGGCAGAGTGGCAGAGGCTGAAAACAACTCCACAGGGTGACTTCCACCTGGGAAGAGAAAAAGTGCATCTGAAGGAGGCAGTCTGCTTGTCTCTGGGGTTTTTTTTCAAATCCTTTGAGGTGTCACACCTCCCATTTCTCAGTCAAAACCCTGAGCATGGCAGACAGTAACAGCCCCAGCATTCATCCCTCCACCCTCTGACAGAGGCTCGTATGCAACAGTACCAAAAAAATCAGATCTTTATTATGCCTTTGATGTTCCATAAGAACACTCGTGGCTTCTGCTCAGTCTCCGATGTCCGATTGACAATTGTTTATTAGTTTTAAAATAGCTGAAATTCATGTCAAACATTCCCCATGTTAGAAAAATGTTTATGAAGCGTTATCATAGTTTATTTAACTGTGAATGTTTAGGAAACCGGCATAAAATATAATGGACCACACAAGGTTCTGAGCAGCCTAGTGATGCTAGGCACGTTTTGTGGACCATGAGGAAGAGAGATACCACCTTCAGCCTCGTGGAGTTGTGTAAATTGGTCTCTGGGTATGGTGCTACAGCATCGAGGGACCAAAAGAAGAGGGTTTGGCTTTATTTTAAGTATATTCCTCCTAAAATTTTACTAGAGCAGTGCTCACAACTGTAATTTTTGCACCACTGGATTGAGCACAAGTTTTCAACCCAGGGAGGGAGGGATCCTTTCTTGTGAGCCACAAAGGTTTCCTGATGGGCACCGAGTGCCCGGAGAGAGATTTCAGATGCAGGGCATTAATATTGATGCATCATGAATAGTTACTCTACACAGGCATAATATACTCTGCATATAATATTTATGATGTTCAACATGCTGCACATTTGGCTTTATATTTGAGGAAAAGATATCTTTCTAACAGATTTGAAGGAATTTTTGGTCCTTCCTTCTCCAGAGGTGTAATTTCCAGCCTGGGGGTGTGCTGGCAGCTGATCATGCAGCTGAATTCTCTACATGGTTTTTCTTGTTCAGCTGGGGCTGGGCAAGGAGCATCCTCCACACAGGGGATACCAAATGCAGTCTGTGCAAGCAGTGCCCACCCTTTCCAGACCCTACCGCTCTGCAGCAAAATCTCCTCCCCTTTTAGGAACTCAAAGAGGTGCAGATTAATATCTAGAAAATATTAAATCAACAAATGCATGTGAGCTGGCTCAGGAGCATCCCAGTACCCTGATTCCATTCAGGACCCCTGGATGTCAATGCCAGTGAAATATATAGTTAATATTCCTACAAGCAGTGACTGACAAGCAGCTGCTTGCTGCCAGTGGTTGCACACTGGACATCACATTGTAGAAATTCCCTGGTTTTGTGGGTTTTCCCTTGAATTGGAAAACTTTAATTGAAACCTTTAATGGGGTTTGTTTCTAACATTTTAATTTGACAGCAAAGTTTCTTTCATTGATTTGGTTCCTACCCGTTGGCACGTGAGTGGATCTGGTTTAAGTAGCTTTGCTTGCCTGACGTTTTACAGTAAGAAATCCCTTTGTGCCTGTCTCTCTGGCCTCTGGGGCCTGATTCTGATCCCATTTAATAAGAAACCCCACTGATTTTTGTGGGTGCAGAACAAGTAGAGGTGGACACGTGGAACTGGGGTGACCCCAGCTCAGCACAGCAGGGTCACTGCCCTCGGTCACACTTTCCTGCTGCCCTCTCACCATTCCCTTCTCCTTCGCCCAAACATTTTTTTCCCTTCCAATCATAAAATTTCCCCTTTTTAATATATGAAACTCTTATTTCTCATAAAACCCCCAAGTATGAAAATTTCTTTTAAAGAAATATACCATTAATGTATCTTTATGATGTGCAGCTGATGCTCACAGCATGGGCTATGACTTTTTTATGTTCCCAGCTTGTCCTTGAGACATTTTATTTTGACACCATATCCTTACATTCTAAATTAAACCATATTTTTATTATCTGTTATATGGCAGCAGACAGCAGTGCCTTAAAGCTGTTGTACAGCTCCTCGTGTCCATCTCAGGGCACCTTCCCCTCTTCCTCCCCACTCCCCCCCCTGCCCCTCCACCTCTCCAAAAAACCACGGATGGAGTTATCCTGCTGACAGCAATTTACAGTCCCCATTAATGGTCATATAAATTCCAGTGGATCAAGGAAGCTTGGAGTATATGATATTCAGGCACAGCTAATAGCTCTGGGCTAATTGCCATCTCGTGTTTCTGCTCTCTGAGCCCCACTGTTTATATCTATGGCACAAGCAAATGCTAAAGCAGATTTCCAGGTTCCTCCAGTCGCCCAAGGAGGGTTGGGAGCTGCTGGCTCCAGTAGCAGGCAGAGGGCTGGAGGTGGCAGTCATTTCCCATGGTTAATGTGAACTGCTTCTGCAGGGCTCTCCCCGTCTCCTAGGAAATCACAGAATCACTCAGGTTGGAAAAGAGCTTTAGGATCGAGTCCGACCTCCAGTGGGTCCATCAGCCCTTCTACAACTGGTGTATGGAAAAAAACAGAGTCAGCTCAGTGTTATTTTGGTTCACATCGTGGCTTGAGGGAACAGCGAGTGGCTGGTGGCTTCAGTTCATGCTGGGGAATGGCTATTAAACAATCTGCATATAATCTGTCATTTTCTTTTTGGAAATTAAGTTTGAAATGTGGATTTTTAGGGGTATTTATAGTGGAATCTTTGCTGGCTTGGAAAGATGGATTAAAAGGAATATTTACCGTTAAATCTTTGCTGATAAACACTTCCATGGTAATCATAGAATAGTTTGGGTTGGAAGACACCTTAAAAGCTCACCTAGTCCAACCCCCCTGCAGGGAGCAGGGACATCTACACCTAGAGCAGGTTGCTCAGAGCCCCATCCAGCCTGACCTGGAATATTTCCAGGACCATGGTCAAAGGAGTTTGGAAACCAGGGCATTGCTCACACTGGGGTGGACTGGTGTGGTGGTAGCAGCAAGGAGAGCTGTCCCCCTTCTTCCACCAGCCTACAGCAGAGGGGTTGTTTGTGTAAGACCTGGAATACAGGTGCCCTGAGCACTGCAGAGCCAGGAGGAGCACATCTGTGTGCATCCCATCACCACGGCAGCGCTGGGGCTGGAGCAGCATCCCCAGGAGAGTTGTCCCAACAATGCTGAATCAAGATCAGCTTCACCTCTCAGACTGTGTTGGTGATTTGAAGAGCTGTCACACAGGAGCATCAGGGTTTGATCCTGTAGAGAGGCAAATGCTTATTGGAGGGATCCTGAACCTCTGCAGGGAAAACACCTTGAGTCAGGGGGAAATTCAGGTTGTTTTCTACACATGCTTTTTCTTTCTCAGTGATGCCAATCGAAGGTTATTCAAGGCATGCAAAGCTCATCACTTTTATGACTTAAATCCTGCTCATGTGTGTCATTTCACAGGATTTTTATTGGGAAGGGAGTATGCTTTGTTGGAAAATAAATCCAGCACAGAGGAAAATTCAAGGGGCTTTGGATTTTCCTAGGCAAGATCAGTACTGCTCTAACAACTACCTTTCATTTGAGTCTTTTTGATCCTGCTCAGCCAGAAAGCCTCACAGCAAAGCCTGTGGTGCAGGATGTGATCCATGGAAAGTCTCCCAGTGATGCTCAGAGCTCCCCCAGCCCTGTGTGTCTGCTTGGCAGTGGAGCCCCAGGGCAATCAGCCCTAGGTGGTGGGTTTGTGATGGTTTTATGGGCAGTCTTTGCCTCTGCATTGGGGCACATGGTTCTGGGTGCCCAAGGGAAGGGCATCAGGGTGTGGTTACAGGTTCCCATCACTGATCCACTGTCTGGTGTGTTGGAGGTGAGAGAGAAAACTCCTTTTCTTGGGAAAATAAGACTCAGATGAGCAAGTTTGTGCTGGACTTCCTACCAAGAAGTACTCATTTTGTGCACAAAAGGCAACTAACTGTCCTGAAAAGTACAGGCAGGGTTGGGGAGAGAGGGCAGGACACCACAGCCCAAAATCTGCAGCTTTTAGCTGGGGAGATTCAGCTAAAAAAAACACTGTCCCCACTACTGTGCCTCAGGGAGGGGGCATTGCTGCAGCCCCAGCCTGGCCAGGCACCCCAATGGGGGACCCACAGCCACCCCACGAGGGGCTGAGGGTCCCCGGGCTCCTGAGCATGATGTGATGCCCAGGGCTGAGCACCCGTGGTGGAGACAGCACAGCCAGTCCTCCTGCAGCCCACCCACCCTTCCTCCATCACTCCCTGCAGGTTAGTGCCTCTCCCCATCTCTTGTTTGCTCCCTTGCAAGCCAAGAAAATCCTTTTTTTTTAGGAAATGGAAAGGAATCCTCTCCATCACAGAGACTCTAAATAATTATTTGTGAGCTCACGCCTTTCCTGTCACTGGGGTGTGTCAGGGGGATGATTCCTCCCACCCCACACTGGGGGAGGGACTGGACTAGGGCACAATTAAGCCTGACAGGGTTATCAGATGACCTCTGGAAAAAATTGTAAAGCACTTTCCATCTTTTGCAAGATAGACAGATAAAGCTTGAGGGGCTGCTTTGGTGCAAGAGCTGAAAAATTCAGCTAGGGTGGGATGGTTGGAAGGGTGTCGAGGTGTAAAGGAAAGGGCAGAATTTCCCTCTGCATCTCTAGTAGGTTGTGTTCATGCTGCTGGAGCATGCCAGGGGTTGACATCCCCTTTACAGCCACCCAGGATGTCTCATGAGCACCGTGCCCTTAGCCCGCTGTGGTCCTGGCAAACACTGCTGGCTCTGTGTAGGGAGATGCAAATTCTTGCTCCAGAAGCACCTCATTTACAAAGGACCTCCCCCCAGATGAAGACCCAGACCACACTTGGGGTGGCCAACTGGTTATCTTGGATGGGCATCCCTCTACTGCCCAAAATCTGGGCATCTCACTCTCCTTGGGGGAGCAAAAGAGGGCTTGTGAATGTGCCAGCTCCCAGGTCTCTTGTCCCCAAACAGAAACTCCCCCGTGCACACCCTGGGGTGGTCCGTTTGACCCCAAACCCCACATCAGGAGCAGGGACCCAGATGGGGGCACCCAGTACCCAGCCAGGCTGGCACACCAGGCTTTGCACCTTGTTCTTACACACCTTGTTTTCATGTGTTTCTGACCATTTTTCGGCACAGAAAGAAGGCCAAAGCTGTTACTGTCAGGGAGGAGTTTCACCCTCCCATCCCAAACCTGCTCTGCTGAGCTGCCCCTCTCCTTCCTGGAATTTCTTGTTATCCCCAGCTATCTGCTGACTCACTTGGTTCGGCAGCTTTCACCCTCTTCATCGCTCCCAAAACATTTGCTTTGACTATTTGTAGAGCTGACCTCACCCTCCTCCATTTCTTTTTCTTTTTCTTTTTTTTTTCCTTTTAATTTTTTTAAAAAAATTAAGTTTCTGCTACAATTCTTCCAGAAATCATCAGCAAGGCTGAAATTCTCTTTATATGAAATATTTGTGTTTTATGGGGTTCTGAGAGGGGTGAATGTGCTGAATTGTGAAGGATTTGCAAAGTTTGACCATCACGGCAGCCTGGCCACAGCTTTCTACTGGGTCACTGCTAAGGGGCAGCAAGCCTGAAGCTCTTTGGCCAAACTCCGCACCACTTTCCACCAGCTCTGTTAAAATATGTGTCAATTTTAGCCTTAAAAACTCCAGAAATTAAAATAAAGGAGTAATTACATAGGATTCATTGGTGGGTTGGGTTGCACTGAATGATACCCATCCACAGGGAAAGGGGTTAGAACTGGGTGATCCTTATGGTCCCTTCCAACTCTGACATATTCTGATTCTGATTCTGTTTTAGCAGAGGAATTAGTAGTGTTGGCTTGATGGTTGGACCTGATGCTCTTGGAGGTCTCTTCCAACCTAAAGGATTCTATGATTTCCATGCACCTGCTTTTCAGGGTTCTTTTTATTATTCTTTTGACCCTCAGAATCATTCTGACAATGTAATAGGGTTTTGAACATGCAGATTTGCACTTTCCAGCAAATACTCCAGTTTCACTGCGATGAAGTTCACGTTTCCACAGCTTTCAGCACCCCCTTTTCTTGGCCATATCCTGCATCCATCCCAAACCACAGCTCACCAAGGGGTCAGAAACACAACCCAAAAATCCCAACAGAGGAAACGAACTATTTCCTTTTTTTTTTTTTTTTCCCAGGGTTTGTTTTTTCAGGTTGGACTCTTGGTCTCCTTGTAGAGGTTGAGGGAGAGGGACCCCAGGTAGGCTGCTGGCCACGGAGGGGGCTTGGCTGTCACCAGGAGAGGAGCTATGGTGGGGATGGGGCAGAGTGTGCAGGACAGGGTGCTGCTGGGCACAAGAAGGGAGGAGCAGCAAAGCTGCAGGTGCCCAACGAGTTCAGGTTCTCACTTTTGTGATTTTGCAGTAAACCCAAGTTCAGTAAATTGATTTTTGTAGTAATAAAAGCTGAACACTCATAACCCCCAAAGTGATAAACATTTTACTGCTGTTTAGGATTTATATTTTATTTCTAGTCTTTTCCTTGGATATGCCCTGAGGGGGAGCATTTTATGTGCAGCTCTATAAACGAACTGAGTGCAAATATTTTTATTTTCTGCTAAGCATCAAAATTTTGATGCATTCTCATGAGGCCAAATGCACTTCTTAAAAGTACAGTGAGCCAGCAGAACAACTTGGCTGGGTTTTTTTTCTGAATAAAAAGATATTGGTAAAAAAACTGGGCACCAGTTACTGAGCAAAACAGACTGGACATAGTAAGTACCCAACTTTGATCTTGACTCCCTTGTTTCTTGATGTTCAGACAGGATGAATCAGGTTATTTTTGGTGTTTATGAGTCCCTGTAATTCCTGCCCTAAGAGCCAGAGGGAGGTGATGCTGAAGTTCCTCAAGAAGAATCATTCATATCATCATCCCTGGAGGGGTTCAAAAAACAAGTAGATGTAGCACTTGAGACTGTGGTCTCATGGTTAGGGAAATGATGGGAGGAAGGTTGGACTTGATGATTCTAGAGGTCCTTTCCAACCATAGTGATTCTTGTATCAGTATTTCCTAGTCTAGAGCTTAGGGCAGGGTCTTCTGCTGGTCTGCAGTATCAAGGCTTGGTGGCTCAGACTGATGCTGGGCTGATTTCCACCCGTGGAGAAGCTGGTCCACCTTCTTAATTGTAGTTATTAATTTCTAGGAGGGCATGGACAGGGGACGTGCAAGGCTCACTTGGAGGCTTGGGAAGTCCCAGGATATTGAAGCTTAAAATAACAGCGTGGAGATGGATGAGGAAACTATTGCAGGTGCATTTTAGAGATTTCTGAAATGTTTGAGCCATAACTCTTCTCTCTTTACAAGTTCTGGGTGGCTGGATTCATGGCAAAAACCCACACCTGGCTTTTTATGCAAAGGGATAAAAGAAGCAATACATATAAATTATATTAATGCTCTCTAAAACATCCCGGAAATATTCCTTCTGTAAAATACCTACGACAAGTATAGATGACATCTCATAAGGTGACCCAGGTGCTTCAGCACTTGGCTGCTCATGAGGAATGTGGCCATCCCTATCTCCACAGCAGTAACCACTTCATGCAATGCCATCCAGGAGAGGATGTGTGGTGGTTTCTGTGCATCTAAATGAAGGCTGGGGGATCCAGATGCTGAATTTCAGCAAGCTCTCATAGCCATTGCAACGACCCAGAGAGGCACTGACAGAGGCAGGGAGCCTTGTTTGTGCATTTGCTCTGGCCAGTTGATGGGCTGCCAGGACCCTCAAACATTCTCTTTTAATTTGCATTTGAGATTAAGAGCCACTTCTGTCCTACATCAGCAAAACAAAGGCAGGATGGGACCTGGAAGAACTTCCTTCTACTTGGCACCAGCTCCAAAATCACCTTCTCGTCAATGAATTCCTACAATGAACCATGCTTAATGAATCAAAATGTTAATTAACATACACATAAATCCGGCAGCCCTGCCTGGATGATGGCTGGCCCCTTTGCTACCATGAATTCCTCCCTCTCATCATCATCGTCTCTTCTGGCTCTCTCCTTCATTAGTTTTTATTTGATGATTTAATACCACCGTTAGCCAAAAAAAATGATCAGTGCTTCTGTGCATGCACAGCAGACTGCAAGGGAGTGTTGTAAAACATGAGGCAATTCGTGCTGCAAAGGTGTCACACAACTGAAGAATTATCTCCCTCGTTCCCACCGAGGACTGGAGCAACACAGAGACCCAAAAACCTGGGCAGCACTGCTGGGGGGCACTTGACCCTCCCAGGAAGAAAAACGTGTAAAATGAAACTAAAAGAAGCTTCTTTGCAATGCAAGTGGGTGTCCTGGGCAGAAGAAAGAGGAGCATCACCTCCTGGGACTGGTGTTTTGGAGAATGTTTTCTTCTCATTGAAGCAAATTGATGAGGTGCAGCAAGTCCTCTACAAGCCATGTGACATTTGAAGCATGAAAAGTGTAAATGTGGCTCCAGCCAGTCTGTGACCAGAGCTGGTGGCTTCCCCCTTCGGGTCTGCTTCCCAGAACAGCTCATTTGCCTCTGCAAACAGGAGATATCATGTTTTCCTCATCAGTATGGGTTTCAGGAAAGCCACGTCGTCATGCAACCCATGGGGGAAACCCTCGTGGCCCTGCTGTGGTGGCATCTCCATCCAGCTAGAGCATCCCATGAGTGTTGCCAGCCTGGGGGAAAAGGCCAGAGTGTCCTAGGGATGCACCTAGCCCCTTCTCCCAAAGCTGCACTCAAAAGCAGGTCACCCACAGCCAAAATCAGTCTTGGTTTAAGTGCAAAAATTATAGGGGTGGTATTTTAAAAAAGAAATAAGGCCTCAGGTTGATGTGTGTGCTCCAGGGTACCTCCTCCTGCCCATCAGCATTCACTCAACACACGCCTATCAGTTTGAATTTTGGGGACCCCCCATCAGTCACCACAGGGAGAAGTGTTTGACACTGGAGCCTCTGGGTGGGCTCAGAGCAGTTGCTTTTCTTTGGTAATTAGGAAAGATTAGCCAAATGATTAAGCCTTTATTTACCATTTGTGACTTGAGTTTACCAAGCTGGAGCGCTGATCTGTCAGCCCCACATGCTGGGGACTCATCCTGAGCACCAGGAGCCAGAGGAGCCATTGGGCAAGCACAGAATTGGGCTACAAAAGTAAGCTTTTGGAGAAGGATGGGTGCTTACCACCCTGGCTCTCCAAAGCCCTTGAGCTGCTGCTGGTGCTGCTGCTGCAGTTGAATTTCCTGGGTTTGCCCTCGGATGCTGAGCAGAAGGGAACATGTTGAGCATCCCAGGCACTGACAGCTAAACGTACACACAGCCTAGATAGCTTGTGCACTAGATAAAGGAGGGAAAACGTCTTCTTGAGAGAAAACACAGGATTTCTCCCCCTGCTATTCTTCATCTCTGTCGACTCCTGATCTCAATCTCCCAGCCCACCGGGCAGGCAGCTCCCAGCTGCCATCCCTTGGCCATGGGGCTTTCAGAGACACTTTCTGCAGGGCAGAGTTGTCTTCCCTGCAAACCATTTTATCCTCAAGGTTCCCTATGGACTGTGAAGATTTTAGCAGGGAAAACGGGTTCCCTGTGGTCTCAGTTCCCTTGTCTTGTTGGATGTTGGTGATGGCTTTAGTAGAGCAAGGTAACATGGCACATCCCAGACCACCCCTCACCTTCCTTTCTCTGAGCATCTTTCTGTGCTGTGCAGTACAAAAAATATTATAAATGCCTTTTCTTTGGTTTAGAGAGAGGGAAATGTTTCTGGATCTAAACCAAATATTCAAATTCTTGCTTTCTGGCATCCAAAGAAATCCAGAGGGTTTTGTTTTGGGAGAAAGAAAGTGCTGGAGATTGAAAAGGGCTCTGCACAGGTTAAATACAGAGAAAGGTGCCTGTGGGGGTTTAGAGAAGAAAGCAACTGAAGAATAATGTTAATTATTTAACACCAAGTGCACTCAACAATACACCAGGAATATTTTGTCCCTCAGACAGGAGTTTGGATCAATTTATGCTGCCTTTGCACCACCATCGATTTCCACTCCCAGAGCATTAGTGCTGTCAGGGAGACCTGCCCGTGGGCAGGGGCTGCAAGCTCTGCCAGCAAACTTTTGGCCTCCTCTCTGCTCCTCACGTAGGAAAAAATCTCAGCTGCTTTGCCTGGCTGATGTGTCACCACTCACTGGTGATGGGCATTGGGACCCCTGACCAGATCCCCCCACGCTGTCAAGGGTTTAAATGCAGGATTTAAATTTTGCCCAGGCTGCTTCAGTCCTGCCTTTTTGATTTTCTTTATTTCTCTAAGACTCACACAAGAGAAAGCTGAAGGGGGATGTTTGTACCCTACAGCTTTGCAGCCCTTAAATGCCACTAAACCCTCCTGGCGTTTTTTATAGAGCTGGAATATGGTCATTGTGGTCCATCCCTTGGAGACATCATGGTCCTGATCCACCAACAGCAGAGGGAAAAGGGGTCAACCACCTCCAAACCAATGAGACCAGCATCACCAATTAAGCAAGAATTTGTTTTAATTATTTCTCTACAGCCTTGTTTTTCTGTTAATCTTCAGGAGTGGGGAGAAGCTGTGGGGATGGGGTCTCTGCATCAAACAGGAGCCTGTGTGCTCCTCCTGGGCTTTGCACCCAGGTGTGGCCAGAGCAGCCAGCACACAGGGATGGGAGAAAAAGATTATTGGGAAAGGAAAAGGCTCTGCAGTATCCACACAGATTAATAAGTGAACCATTCATCTGATAGGGACACGAGGGAAGTCTGCAGGTATTCGGCCCCACTACAATTCAGTAATACCACTTGGCTTTATCTCTTGCCCCAGTAACACAAACATTTATGGAATTACATTTTAAGGCTTTTAAAGGTGTATTTAGAACGTGTTTTCTTTGAAGTGTTATCTTTGCAGGCTCTCATACACTGATAAACCCCGTGTTGAGCTGCTTCGCAAGGAGCGCTCGAAAACTGTCAGTCCGGAGATATTTCATCTCCCAACTTGGAATATTTCCCTCTCTTTGGGCAGGGATGGGGCAGCCCCCACAGGGGCTGTGCTTCTCCCCATGCCCATGGCATTTGCCACAGCCCTTGCCCAGCAGAGTCACGGTGTTGGCAGGAAAGCAGCCGTGGGAGGGCTGCCGTGATGGGACCGAAGTGCTGGGTTGGTCTTTGGAGGTGGGTGACATCCTCAGGGACCGAGCAGGTCTTCCAGGGCTGTGAAGCTTTAACAGAAGGAAACAAGAGCCCTGGTTTTTTGCAGACGTTGCCGCCTGTGAGCTCCACTTCCCTGCCTGGGAGCCTTCAGGAGAAGGGAAACGGCGCGGCGAAACAAATGACTTCACTCCAGGCTGGTTCCAGTTAGCAACCCCATCCCTCCTCCCAGCCCTGCCCAGAGATGAAGACATTGTTCAACAGCTCATCACTCACCGGCAGGCTCCACGCAGGCAGCCAACGTGCATACCCCGAGCCTCATCCCGCAGGCAGAAGACTTGACCCAAAGCTCCTTGAGATCCATGGAAAGGCTCCAGTGGATTTCTATGGGTCTTGGATCTCAGCAAATGTTGGCAAACTCTACCGAAGCTAATGGGAATGTTGCTGGCAGCACAGGCTGACGGGTCAAGCGAAGGGAGAAAATGAATTCATCAACCAAGAGGATTTGTCTCCCCTTGAAGTTTCCAAGGAGTTTCTTAACGGGGTACTCATTAACATGCCTCCGAGGGAGAAGAGATGCCTCTCTACGTGCCATTTTAAATACCAGCAGCTCCTGATTGACCACGGTTGCATTGCAAATAGCTCAGGGGGGTGTAAAATATCTTTCCCCACCCCCTTTGCCCCTTTTCTGGTCCTCCCCAGCTCGGCACAGGCTGTCTCACTCCTGACCTCCACCCTTGCCTGGAGCCGAAATCTCTGTGCTGGAGCCCAGCCACCCTCGCTCCAGCCCCTCTCGGCCGCCCTTTTGGAGTTGCTTTCATTCATTTTCTTCCCCTCAAACACACCCCAGCTTCCAAAATCACCAGGCATGACATGTCTGAATGTATGCCGAACCTGATGAGCCTTTGGCAACCGCAGGAATAAATTGCTTTAATAAAAAATGAAAACCATTTCGAAGAGGGGGGGCAGGGAAGGAAGGGAAGCAAAGGCAAACGTGAAAGTAATGTTCAGACGAGGGCCCATGTGATCACCTGGCAGGAAAAGGCATTTTCAAATCAAAGCATAAATCATGGGGCTGGGAGCAGCCAGGCCAGGCGTGGGGGCAGGCAGTGGAGCCCTTCACCTTTGGGTTTTGTTTGTGTGTTCAATTCTGCAAAGAGCATGAAGCTGATGTTGCTTGTACTAGGTGATGCAGAAGAACTGGCTAAAATATTCTCCAAGAGGAGCTGCTTGAGGCCCAGGTTCCTGGGACCCAGCAGCACGTGGCTGCAGCAGTTTTGGTGCAGTGGGTGTGCCCGGACCCCTCTGGGCAGGTCAGGCAGATGTAGAGGAGAGGGAGGGTTTGCAGGAGCCATCCCACCAGGCCACCCTCAAGCACTGAGCAGGTTTGCTCAACATTTTCCCACGTCAAGGCCAGAGAACGAGCTGGGAGAGGAGACCCTGCAGAGACCACAGCTGGGAAGTCATGACTTGGATGCAGCCCTTGGCATGGGTCGGGGAGAAGTTGGCCTGAGTAAACCAAGTTCTCCAAAGGAGGTTTCACACTTGGAGAAGGAAATTTCACAGAGGTCCTTGCAAAGACATGGGATGAGGTTGTCTTTTGTTTGTGCTCAGGAGGAGGGGACATAAATCGTGGGCTTGCCCGTCTCGAGTCGTGTTACTGCCCAACGGCCGGTCGGCAGGGAGGCCTGGGGCAAGGCTCACCTCTCCAAAGGGTTTGGGCCCAGAATCACAGAATGTTAGGGGTTAGACCTCCAGAGATCATCGAGTCCAAAAGGAGAACAGAACGTCACCAGCACCAGCTTAGCAAATTGTCCATGTAAGTGCAGTGCTCATTTTGGTCATCTTATTCATCTTCTGGGTCTGGAGGCTATTGGAAACATCTTCAAGGGGTTTTGCAGCCTCACTTGGTGGAGAGCTACTTTTCTTTGTCTAAGAGTTGATCAATCACTACTTCAAACTGAAGAATTAGGTTTTCTATGTTTTTTCTAAAGAAAATTATTAGACAACAGGAGGCTGGTGAGAAACCAGTGATGGGTTAGTGGCACTGGATGCTCCACAGCTGGTTTGACATTCACCCCCTCCACATTAACTGGACACAGGCAAGTCAACTCTTCCTGCCTTTTATTGTCCATTTTGCTTCTGGTTTTCCATTGTGGGTAAAGGGAGATGGAAACAGAGCAAGAAAAAGCCCAATTTCAGCACTTTCAGTGTTCATACTTTGGGTATTCAGGTGCTGCCCCTCTGGAGATAACACATCAAGGAGAGGGGAGCAATGAAGCATCTTTCTTTCCAAGGCTCTGTGCCAGAAATGAAGTTCAAAATAAGTTTTCTTGTCTTTAGACTGAGATATTATTGATGAATTAATTACAGAGGGATAAATGACAGAGTTGTGTGTTACGGGTAAACCATTTAAAGCCTACCAAAAAATAAAGAGCTGTCATCCTTCCCCAGCTCTTGAGAGCAGGAGCCTTTCCAATGAAAAGCTTTGCTAACGAAGCAGTTGTGAAAAATATTTACTGTCAGAGATTCTTCGATTGACATTTGCATCTTCTGTAATTTGCCAAACTCTCTGTGCAGTTGGGGCCATTTTCATGGGACTATAATTTACAGGAAAGCCTTTTCCGTCACTTCACAGTGTCTGCTTAAAAAAAGCCCAAAGCATCTTTGGCTCTGAAATTCACACTTAATTTTTTATTTCTTTTTGGCCAGGGGAGGAGGGAGGGGCGAGGGAAAATGGATATTGTAGGAGACAGAGCAGAGATGGAGGAGTAACAGATAGGAAGGACTGTTAAGTGCAGAGTTTCTCCAACTGTGGGTCATGACCGCTTAAAAGAGAGCCAAGAAGTGTCAGAGGACAGGGGGTCCTCCCCAGTTCAGCCACGCAGGAGCCAGCTGAAAATGGACCTGGCTCCCCTCTCCCCATGGAAAAAAAAAGATGAATTTTGGGCAAGATCAGCATCCTGGTCCAGTTTGGATGAGAGCACAGGCTGGAAGAGGGGCTGCCCAGCCATCCTCCATCCCCAGGACGTAGGAGCTGCCTGCAAACACTGCCTGCACGCTTTCATGTTAGTGAGGAAATGGTTAAAAAAACCCTAATTGCATTAATCTGTTCCTTGCAGAAGGAGGGAGAGGCAGCAGAGGAGGGGAGGAGAAACCCAGCACATGCAGCCCATTCTTGTTTGCCCAGCCTGGGCCAAGCCACTGCCAGCCAAGGGGTCACATGAAGATGGATGAGGCAAGAAGAGGGCATTTTTGGAAAGTTTAAGAAACGCTCAGTTCAAAAGGCTGATTTCACTGAGAGAGAGGGGGATAAATTCTGGCACAGCCCACCCAGCCCTCAGCATTCTCAGCATGGAGCCAGGCACCGTGCGCTCTGCAAACCACCCCATCCATAGAGTCAGCCTAATTTTTAGGGTATAAAAATAGTCCTATGTTGAGCTCTGGGTAAAATCTGACAAGAGCAATAGGAACAGGTGAATTTAGGTGGGATCAGGAAAACTTACAACGTGTTTCCTGACTGGACAAGTTGTGCCAAATCCTGACATAGACAGCTCCATTTCCATCATCCTTTTGGCACTTCCTGGGGAACAGCTGTCACCCCGTTTGCTGATGTCTTTGTACTCTCCTGCACGTTCGCAGCACCTTGGAAGGCAAGAGCTGCTCATCTGGGGTGTTTGCAACCCAGATGGTGCAGGTTCAAGAAGGTGAAGAAAACTGAGTTGGAGTAGAAAGGACTCATCTGCTTCTCCTTCCAATCAAGGGGAAAATTACAGCTAAAGGGCAAAGCAGCAGGGGTGTGAGGAGGTCTGAGGTGTGGGTGCAGCTCACCAGTGTGCATCCAGGGCTGGAGCTAGCAGCTCCACTCAAAAGAGAAGGAAATAGGATTTTTTGTAGGAAATTTCCCAACTTTCTGCATGATTCTGGACAATATAATGCCATTTTGATAGGTACAAGAATAAAAATTGCCCAACTGCTTGATTTGTGAGTGACTCAGTGTTGTTCTGCTGGTTTTGTATAGTAGGTTTGCCAGTGCTGGCACTGCTGGAGTGTCACCGGCTGTGGGCTGGATCCATCCCAGCTGCACAGAGGACACCACAGCCACCCTCCCACGAGACAGCAGGTACCATTTCCAGGGCCACAAGCGAGCTCTCTTACCTTGAACTGGTCGCTCTGATCCCTCCAACTGGCAGCTTCTGCATCTGCAAGGGGGATAATGATATTTACCCACTTCAGAGCTGGGTGATCTGCTGGAGAGCAGGGCCATGTAAGCACCACACGTTTATCTGCTCTCACCACTCACTTGGAGTCTCCATGGTCACATCTTGTGCAAATGGGTCCTTTGATTCAGAAAAGTCCTGCCCCAAAAGCACTGATACCCTTATGCCAAACAGCCCCTCCAGAAACAGTTTTTCCCTGCCTGAAGTGCTGTCGAGTCCCAGTCCCAAGGAGATCTGTGGGTGTTTAAGGATCTGTGGGTGCCCTCCAGGGTTAAAGCAGCTCCCTTTCACCTGCACCCTGTGTCAAACCCGGGGTGAAATGGTGCAACCACAGCGTGCAAAGGCAGGCTGCTTTTGTCATTCAGTGTTATTTAAATCCTTACAGCACTAGCAAACAACTGCTTTAACTTGGCCTCTCCTTATCCTATGCTTACAGAGCCTTCCCACCTTTGCAAGGCAGGAAAAACCACTGGGAACCTCCTCACCGAGGTCCTCAGGCGAGGGTGCACCCATCCCTTGGGTCCAGCACCCATCCCTGGGGTCCAGCACCCAGCACTGCCCAGCCTGTGGGGACACCCAGCCAGACCCTCGGGTGCACGGATCCTGCCCCAGGCAAGCCCCGGAGCCCCGTCCTGTGCAGGCAGCTGCAGGCGCGC
>NW_008614185.1:14009-22025 GCF_000691845.1 Merops nubicus | reverse complement strand
CCAGAACCCGGCGAGCAGCCTCTGGTGGATGCTGCCTGCATGTGATGCCCACATATATCCTGCCTGCTGTATGTGCTGCCTGCTTTACATGCTGCCTGCATGCACTGCCTGCTGAGGAGAGGGCAGGGCTGTCAGGATGGGATGGTTTTAAGCAGGGAAAATCCCATTCTCTCATTGCAATACCTGCCTGGTTGCTTTTGTATAGGTCCCCTTCACATTTTTGCCTTTATTTCTTGTCCCTCTGCTGCCCAGATGAGCCCAGTGATGCTGCTGTGCTCTGCTCGTTCCTGCTGCAGGGAGCTCTGGGCACTGGCTGGTGGGCTTGCTTTTATGGGGCTTTATGAAAAGCCCAAGAGGATCAGGCTCTGAAGCGCCCTCAGGCTCCTATCGAATGTCCAGTACTGGCTCTGGCCAGTCAGGGCCAGATACAGGACACATCGACCTCAGGCTCATCCAAACCCCACTGAAGCCCCAATCAAGGGGGACACGTCAGGCCTCACCTCCCTTCTCAGCTTATCAGCAGGGCCTCATGAGTGGGGATCTGCTGGTGGACCAAGCTGAAAAGTCTGGTATAGTCCATGGGAAAAATGTGTTCCTCTATTAGTATGAACTCATACATGGTTCCAACACCAGCATTCAACTTTGCTTCCCAGGAGACCCCTGTCCATGGAACAGTCAATTCCCAGCAAGGTTTCTCCATGCAGACCCCACATCACTTGACTTCAAACAATGGAGAGGATGACACATGCTGATTCCTTCAGTGAAACCCTGCTCAGCGTGGCTGCAAAAACACCCAAGCCCTGCTGACAGGGATTGTGAGCCAGGAAAAGTGTTTCTTCAGCCTGCCCTGAGATGATGGTTAACAAGAACGAGTCAGAGGAGGTGACAGGGATGAAGGCATATGGAGCTCTGATTCTTAATTGCACTGCCTGCCCTGCTGAAGCTGCACAGGTAGGTCCTGGTTTCAGCCTCACCCCAATTTATTATTGCCTTACACTGGTAACAGGGCTGAGGACTGAGCTTCTTCCAAAAAGGCAGGTGGAGAACAGAGACTGTGTCCTTACCAGGTTTGTGCTGGATGGCCGTGGCATATATCCGATACAGAAATGATTGCTAATGATGTAGGGCTGCTTTTGTCAGCACTCTGAGGTCACCAATGGGCTTCAACAGCCCTGAGCAGCCTCACCTGGGGCTTCCACCCACACCCATGGCCCAGGAGCTCATTTCAGCCCAGCATAGACATGTCAGACCCTGCCCCAGAGATACTGCAGGATGTTGGTCCCTAGCTCTGGTCATATCAACATGAACTCAACTGGTGACTTGGGATGAACCTGTTTGTGATCTCCAGCTCTACCTTGCTCAGGTACTGTAACCCAGCCCATGGTGAGGATCACCCCTGGGTGTCTGTAGTCCCCTGCAGTGGATGCTTCAGTGGCAACAAATAATGTGCTTTCTTCCATGAAACAGGAATCTTCCCCATCCTATTGAAACCTGTGGAGTGAAGGATGACCTTCATCTATAATAGATGTGATTTTTGGTGACCAGCTTTTCCTGAAAGCCTAATTCACTCTTATCCTCTGATTTTGGGTGGGAGTCAGCACAAATCAGCTTGAGGATGGGTTTTCTCACCATCAGAAGAGTTTTCCCATTACATGTATTGAGCTGATGCTCTCAGACCAATTAACTTGTCCTTCTCTAATGTGTTCATGAACACTCTGATACAAAAAGGTGGTGGGAAAACTTTGAGGGTTGCTTTATCTGTCAGCAAGAGAGGGAGGAGTTTTTCCTATCTTTGGGTCCTATTTAGATAGACTTCTAGGGGTCTTCCAGGGGTTTGGCAGGGAGAGAAGTGTGTCTGCAAAGGGAAAACCTGCCTGAACTTGCAGAAAGAATCCTTTTGGGGAGGACCTATATTGTTTTCTGCTCTGGACACCCACTCTGGCAAACGCCCTCCTCCAGGGTGCTTACAAATTCATGGCACTTTCCTGGCAGCACATGCCCATGGTGACCACAGAGGGGTTCCTGCTCTGAGGCCAGCTCATGATCATCCTCTTCAGTGGCTGATACATTTTGCCAGCAGCCTCTAACAGCTTGGCTCTGAAACTGGAATGCTTTTTCCCAGGCATGATTCTCTGGTGGCTCCTCCTTCCAGGCCACCCATCTGAGCCCCAGATGGGGCAGCCAAGCTCTGCTGTCTCACTGGCTTTCCAGTGGCAGCCATCTCTCCCACTCTTGATCAGCTATGCCCAGCAGATTGCAGTAGTGGTTTTGTATTTCTTTGCTTAGTTGATTTTTTTTTTTCTTCTAGAAAAAGGGTCTTAAATTATTTATTTTTAAGTTCCCAGTTGTAAAGAATCTGATGCTCTGTTCAGATCCTCTGGCTTTTCAGCCTGGAAGCAGAGCAATCTTTGGGGTAATCGTGGTTCCTGTGAGCAGTCTGCGTGATCTCAAGTAGACACCTGCACTATTTCAAAGTGCATCACTTCCTGCTGCCCAGAAATGTCCATCCTGCCTTCTCCTGCACCAGCACAACACTTGCAGGCAGCTGCTCCTGCTTTGAGTTTCCTCTCTCCCCCCAAGCAGCTGCTTCCACCAAGCCCCCCTGTTGGTGCTTCCCTTCCCAGTGCCCCCGTGGGAGATGCTGCAGACAGAGCAGTTGCTGAACTGTTGGGGACAGGTGTGAGATGCTGTTGTCCCTGCAGCTTGTGCCACGTGTCCCACCCCTGCTGCTCAGAGGTCTGGGGTCTGCAGGTTATCTCCCCAAGCACCTCCCTGTTACACCACAGCCACTCCCATAATGTGACCGGGCTGGTCTGAGCAAGGATCTCTCTTGCATGTGGTTGCCATTAATTCCACCACCACAAGCATCAGCCTGAGGTACCAGAGCATATCAAGCCATCAATCTCTAATTGCCATATCCCTCAGTAAAACACAAAGCCCAAAAGGAAGGAGAAAGGGAATAAAGAGGCCAAGAGCTTCCCTCTGCAGAAGGCTCAGGAGAAGCCTCAGATGGAAAATAACCCACCTTTCGGCCCTTGCTCCATCCCTCTTGCAGAGGAACGAGCCAGGAATTTCACCCATGGAGAGCAGCCACCCAACAGTCCCTACAGGTCTGCCAGGGCCCGCAGCTCACCGAGCATTTGTTTGTTTACCCACTGCCCATTTCCATAGTGTGGGCGTGCGGCCGCCTTCCTGGGAGCCCCGGCTGCTCCCCGCCTGCCTGGCACAGCTGGGCACAGCTGGCAAAGCCCACAGCCACCAGCTGGCAGCAGGGCTGCGGATGGGTGCCACGATTGCTGCAGGAAAATGCTGCCGAGGATGCTCAGCACCCTGCTGGGCTCACTGGAGGAGCTGGCTTGGCTGCTGGGGTGTAATTTGGAGTGGTGCTGCCGTGGCTGGAGGCACCTCCACACCAGCTGAGAGGCTGAGCTGGGCACTGAGCTCCGGGCATGGGCAGCGTGGCAGAGTTGCCTTCCTCCCGTGGGATGGCTCTGAGGAGGAGCTCAGCCTTGCTGCTCCCAGTGCCCTTCCACAGGAGCTCTCACTCTCCACCAGCCCTGGCAATGTCCCAGGGAAACCACCCTCCCCAGCTTACGTGTCCTATGAGGCAAGACGGACGCGTCCCTCCCGAGTGTGGGGCTGTGCTGAGAGGTGGCTGTGCCAGCACGGCAGGGCCCTGCACTCGCCGGGTGGCTCTGGGCAGGGTAGAACGTGCTGTCTGGGTCTCAGGTACGTAGGCAAGGGTGGTTTTGGGCTGTTTATTGGTGCCATGCTGATGGTGAGCGCCCACACCTCGTGCTTCCGCAGCCCCCGCTGGCCGCAGCTGTGCAGGGGAAGGTTGTCCCTGCCCAGGCTGGGCAGGGGAATCCATGCCAGGATTTTCCTGGGGGATGCTGAAAGAGCTGCACTTCAAAGGCTCAGGATGTGTCCATGTCGCCTTCGGCTCCTCCAACCCACAGCTGGGGGTGGAAGCTGCTTGTGTCAGCAGCTGGAGCCGGGAGGCAACCTGGGCTGAGCCAGGGCTGCTGGCCAGGATCAGAGCCCGAGTCACCCAGCCTTTCACTGCTGGTCCCCAGAGCATCCCCAGCCACTTCAAAGTTTCCTCAAGAGACAGTTCAGGACCACGGGTTTGCATCCTAGACTTGGAAGCAGTCAATTTGGGCACACAGCTTCCCCTCTCCCAAGCTCTTTGGGCTGGGGGCTGTTGTGTGCCCTGGGCTGTGCCACTCTAGATTAGTAGGATGCTGCTGCTGTCACATTTGGTTCCTTTTTTCTCTTCCTCTCAGAAAGAGCCAAGTTACATAAAAAGGAAAAAATTCTCATCTTAATGGTGGATGAATTATTTAAATGGGTCTGTTTGCTAATGTGATTGACTTCAACCAACAGCACAGGTTGAACTGTAATTATGGGAAAACAATCAAATCTCTATCTGGGTTCACACCGGACTGGTCTTGCCACTTTTTTCGTGTTATAGCAGAACCTGTTGGGCAGCTTTAGTTAAGCTGAGCCTCCTTTCTGCTGCTGGGGCAAAGAAAAGCAAACCAGTAGAACCAGTCAGACGGCAAAGAAAAATTATGGCTTATTGTCTGTGCAAGTTCACCCACACTGCTCACTCCTGTCTCCCGAGTCCCAGATGACCGGCTCCTGATCACAACTTTACTGAGCCAGAGGAGTCGAGGGGGACACACGGAGAGTCTTCCAATGTGAGTATTGTGCCTGCACTGGTTTCTGTCTGTCCCTGGCCTCCTGGGCGGTGTTACCTGGCTGGGAGGGGAGCTGGTGGGAGCCGTGCAGGGAGAACTGCCCCAAATCCTTATCGGAGAGAGCTGTCAGTTGGTGCTGGGAGCCAAAGCCTGCCCCAGCTCCCACCCCATGGGCAGAGGCTGTCGTGTCATGGCTTTGCTGGCTTTTCTGTCCCCTCTTGGAGCTGTGGAGGAGATCTGGGGTTTTCCAGCAGCTGAGGGGTCGATGCCTGTCACAAAGCAGTGGCTCTGCCTCTGCGGGGTCTGCAGGGACCAGGGCAGAGCTGAGCCAGCCCAGGCTGCACGGCCGCTGCCCAGCCAGGACCCCGGGGCTCTCCTCCAACAAAACCTTCTCCTCTGGCGCTTTCCACTTGAGCAGGAAAGGTGAGGAGAGCTCGCTGGAACCTGAAATGCAAAGGAACGGCCTCCAGCCCTCGCTGGGGTGAAGTGAAAGGGCAGTCGGGGGTCGGGGCAGTCTGTGGGCATTGGGGTCTCTCAGTGCCCGGGACTCTGCTCACGTTTGCATAGAGACAGGGACCAGAGGCAGCACCCACCAAAGCTTCCCCTGAGCAACCATCCAGGCTGGGTGGCAGTGGTGTGAGTGCAGCCAGGTTGGCACGGGTGGGCTGGCAGCAGTGCCCATGCCTGGTGCTGGTGCCCAGCTCCAGGGGCATCAGCCACTTCACGCCGGAGCCACACAACCACGAGTATGCCCTGTGGCAAATGACTTTCAGCAGGGTCGTGGGGTTCCCTTCCCACCCCATTTCCCAGCCTAAATTGAGCACATCTCTGTTGCCAGGGTGAAGAAGAAATCTGCTCTGTTTTCCCCCCTGTGGCAGCTAGGTTGTGGTCACTCTCTTTAGCTGGGCGAGGTGGCCCCTGACTTCAGAGCTTCTGTCCCCACTGCATTCCCCATGGGACGTCCTGCGGGTGCTCTCCCAGGGCAGGCAGATATGCTCCTGTGGGTGCTGCAAATATTCAGCAACGCTGGAGCTTTGCTGGGGCTCCCAGCAGCCCCAGCACGGGGTGTGATGTGGATGGGAGCTGTCAGCCCCCTCCCTGCTCTCCCCTACCTCCAATCCAGCTCGAGGGAAGCAACGGTGGGGTTGCTGCAGCAGGGAGACTGTGCCCACACACACTGCCTCCCTGCACGGGGGTTTTGGTGCTGTGAGTTGTGCTGTCCCCATTGCCTGCTCCTTGTCCCCTCTGCTGAGACAGTCCCAGGATGGGAAATGCCCTGAAAGCACTTACAGGGGAGAGATGGTCACAGATCTCCCCATTGCTTCAGTGGAGGACATGGATGCATGGTATTGATTCAAAGCCCAGCCTGGGCAGCCAAGTGTCCCCAACACCGATGTGTCACCAAGCATTTGGGGCAAGCAGAGACACCTCAGCCCATAAAATTGCCTGGCTGTGGCTGTGCTGCTTGTTGGATGGCACAGAGTGGGGCTGAGCTGGTGAGAGGACCCGTCCACGATGCTCAGCGGGGCTAAACTGGAGAGGATCAGACCACCACTTGATCAGCATCAGAAAGAGGATGAAGCCAGCAGAGATCTGCCCAGCAAGGTCAGGAAGCATGTGCCTGTCTTACCTCGGTGATGGGGACCTGGCTCTCGAAGCTCCCCAGGAGCAGATGCCAAGAGAAAGCATCCACCCTTCCTGCCCTGCTCCTGCTCAACCTCAGGAGGCCTCAGCCGCACGATGCCTGAAGCCCTGTCATTGCTCACCACCCAAATCGAGCCTTAAAAGCAGAGAAGCAGCATCCAGAGGTGTGCTCCATAGCTGCCTTAGAAGAGCCACATGGGATGTTCAGGGAAACCCAAAGCACAAGGGCTTGCCCAAGACCAGAGCAGCAACCACAGCTCACGTGGGGCAGATCCCCATGAATGAAAGACCCTCCTCTCACAGCCCCCCGATCTCCTCTCACCCCAAACCAGCACCACCGTGGTCCCAGCAGCTCCCAGGAACTGATGGCCAAGGGGACTGTCCCCCACACAGGTGCACTGTGCTTGAGGAGCTTGTTTTGTAGAACAGCAGCAAACACAGTGATGCTGCCCTGGGTCTTCAAAGCATGTAGGGCCTTTCCTGCAGCTCCTGCTGTTACGGAAGAGAAATATTTATTGGGCATCCAGACTTCAGCCTTGCACGAGTTGATAAAAGCCTGATGTGGCCTCCTGAAAGCTGAGGCATCCCATTGGCAGGGACATCTCCCATTGGGGCATCCCCATCCGCAGTGGGTCTCAGCCACCTGGTTCAGACTTCTGGACCTGCACCACCAGCAGCTTTCAAACGCCCCAGCCACAGGGCCAGGACCAGTTCCAGCACCACAAGGCCCTGCAAGCTCTCGTGGAGGAGAAGTGCTGCAGGGCATCCCACCCATCCCGCTGACCTGGTTCTACCAGCGGGGCCCAGGCACCCAGGATGGTTTTGCAGGACTGAGTCTTCCTCACACATAACCCCTTTTTTAAATAGTGCTGAAGAGAAAAGCTGATTCAGTTAAAGACTTCATTACCTGCCCCATAACCAGGGAGAGAGATTTATTCCTTTGATTTGCATGGCCATTAGAGTCTTGGAATCACAGAATCATTTAGGTTGGAAAAGACCTTTCAGATTGTCCTCAGCTTGGTCAGGATGCCCACGCCCACCCCAACGCAGCAGGAGCAGTTTATGTGAGCGTGGTTAGGATGCATTTTCATGCCCCTTACCCCACGCAAGACCTGGACCAGGAATGATGGATTGTCCAGCTACCAGGGCTTGGAGGCACTGCTGAGCTCTTTTGCCATGGAGGAGGAGGCAGTGAGACCAAGATGCTCTCCAGGCACTGTGCAGAGCATAACGGGTTCACAAGCAAACCATGGGCTGCTATCACCACCTGCCTGAGCTTCCCAGGGTGTTTACCACTTGTTTTCCCCAGCTCAGGGCTCTGGGAGCATGTTGGCTGGGCTGGGAGGAAGCAGCAGCCGTGTGTCTCTGCTCCCAATGGGGCCTTGAGCTATTCCCTGAGCCTCACCACTTCTCAATTAAACACCCGAAAAATGTGATAATGCTTCATTACCCACTTCCCAGAGCATTTTGAGGTGTTAATTAAGTCATGTTTATAGAAGCTGTGGTTACCCTGAGATGCACAGGCAGATAAGTGACTACTTTTAATCATCTTCTGAATCCTCACACGGGCACACAGACCCACCTGTGGGTCTGGCCAAAGCCCACCATGCTCCAGGGAACATCAGGGCATGGCCAGCAGGTCCCAATGTGAATGTTCCCCCCACCCTGA
>NW_008614185.1:0-13998 GCF_000691845.1 Merops nubicus | reverse complement strand
TGAACCTCAGCAAAGCAGCAGGGAGCTGTTCATTGAAGGGACTGGGGAGCAGGAGGACAAAGCCTCTCTCTGTGTGAGAACAGACCCTTGAAAAGCTCATCCCCTTACTTAAAAGCCAAACTCTGGTTTCTGGGTATATTCAGGCATTGGAGAGGATCAACTTCACCTGCTTGAGTGGTCCTGCAACACCAGGGCAGCAAACACACTGTGCTGGGAGGAGGGATGCCAGGGACACCCACCAGCAAGGGGCTGTGGAGCAAAAATGAGGTAATGGAAGAAAATCCCCATTGCTTTGGTGATTGCCACGGCATCTAGAGAAGCAGAAGCTGCCCACAAAGGACCAGGGTCTGGGGGGAGAAACTGAGCTGCTGGTTTTGTGATAGCCAGAGCTGTGCTGTATGATGGCAACAGGCTTCACAGGTCTGAAGTAAAGAGGTGTGCAGGTTGTGACTTGAGGCTGGAGCTTCATCGGGGAGGATTTGCCCTTGTTCTCCTCTCCCTGCAGTGGGGCACGTCTGCACACACGTGAGCAGGGCCAGCATCTCCCCGCTGCTGCTGGTCCTGTTCAGCTCGTTCAGGGCCTGTGACCATCCCTGCTGACAGCCCCACTGCAGCTCTGCACCTCCCGGGTGGGACCCCCACCCAAAACCAGCCGAGGAGACTCTGGGGCAGGGTGTCTGCAGGAAGGGCTCCCTGCAGAGCAGCCCCGAGCTGGTGGAGCAGCACGGAGCAGCTGCCCAGCTCCAGGGAGGATTTTCGGGTTGTGCGAGGTGGAGGAAGGCACCTTCTCCTCCACCACCCCGGTGAGGCCAGGGCAGAAGCTGCTCCTCCAGTCTCACCTGTCAGGGGGTAATTTTGCAATCTGCCAGCCCCTGTCCAACCCCCACGCGCAAAACCGGTGTGGTGGAGAGCAGGTGCTGGGCTCCATTTCAAGAGAGTCTGTGCCACATTAAGTCATGCAAATAAAAAAATGCCCAGCAAAGAAAACCAAGAGCAACCCCAACTCACACCAAAACCTCTCTCCAATCTGTCAAGTGCACAGGGCATCAGCAAAGCAGATCAGCTCCACGCTGGCCTGCAAAATACTCCTGGCACTGCAAGTTTTCCATGAGTGATCAGGCAGCTTTCCTGGGTATAAATTCAATTTATAATTCTAAAATTAGACCAGGAACATAGTAGGGTAGCCAAGAAAAGAAAGCTTGGCTGGTGGAAGCAGCCCTGCCTGGTGAAAGCTGCATTACATAAATCCAGCCTGAAGCTGAACAACTCCAGCACTGCTGATGGGGAAATATCTGGCTGTACATCCACTAAGCTTCACTGATCTGACAGTGTCAGAACTTCAGAGTCCTGTCAGTTTTTTATTTTTTAATTTTTTTTTAACATCTTAAACCCATTTAGCTAATGAGCTGCTAAGTTATTCTTCAAGGAAACAATGCTGAAGGTGAGGATGTGCTGTGGCTCGATGCAAGTGTGGCTGGCAGCACTGGGGATGGCAAGAGAGGCCAGAAACCCCCCAGAGAGCAGAGAAAGGGTCAGAGCTGTCCGGGTCCATCCCTCCCCAAGCCCCCTGGCATGGTATGGAAATAACCTCCCTGCTTTTCCTTTCCCCAGCTGCAGTCAGGAGCATCCTGCCCCGAGGAGCGATGCCACCAGTACCCAGGCAATGCTGAGATGCCTGGTGCTGCACACGTGAGACTCAAGGTGCTGGGGACCCTGTGCCCTGAGCCAGCCCCGTGTCCTGCCCTGAGCTGAGCGCTGGGGGACGTGGAGAGTAGGTGAGCAAAGCCACAGCACCACCAACCACCCTGCCCCAGGAGCTTGGGCTTTCCAAACCCCCTGGATTTAGGGGCTGGATGAGGAGTTTGCCTCTGGTCCCCAACACTGGGGCTCTGTTTTCAGAGGGCCCCCATCACTTGGAGATCCTCCTGGCCTCCCCAGCATGCCAAAGGGCTGCTCCCAGTCCTGCCACAGGGCCGCATCCAGCACTGCTGGGTGTAGGTCACAGTGACAGCTCTGAAAAGGGCTCAGGGCTGTAAATGAAATCCCTGTCTCGGGGAGTGAGCTCCACACCGACAGACACTGTGGTCTGGTCTTCATCAATAAATTTCCCTTGATAAATCCTCACAAGCAGGGCAGAGGAGCAGGGGGCTGTGGCTTCATGCCTTGGCCAGTCCACACTGGGGGAGAAGAGAAAAGGCTGAACCCCTCAGAGAGCCTGGGCTGCCTGTGGGGTGGCTCTGCTGCAGCAAAAGGCCAAATCCTGGGCACAGATACATGGGGGGTGATGCTCGTGCAACGTCTCTGGAACGTGGTGTGCCTAGACCACAGACCCAAGGTTTTCACCAGAGTGGCCACCCATTGGCACCCCAAAAAGCACTGAAAATGGGAATAGTATTATCCAGTTCATTGGATCACCAGCATGTCACAGGTTCCTACAGATCTGAGGGCTCTGAGGAAAAGATGAGGAGTGAGCCCCAACCCTTGTGGCACCACAGCCACGCACGGAAGGCAAAGCTGCTGCCCACACCCCAGCCCCAAATCCTGATCTGCCGGGCTCTGCCCGCAGCTCTGAGTCAGGGCAGCAGGGATCCTGGGCTGCCCCAGCCACATCCCAGCCCTGCCTCCCCAAACCACCAGCTGGCACCAGCCCCAGCCTGGATGTCACCCTCCTGGGATGTCCCAGCTGGAGCCCCATGGCCCAAAGTGCTGGGTGCCACTCAGCCCCCCAAAACAGCAGCTTTGGGGAATGCTCAGCACCGAGGTGGGCAGGGGATGGTCTGGAGAGAGCCCAGACAGCCACTGCCGGCTCTGCTCTCAGTTCCAATACCTTCCCAGTACCCAGCACTGGGGATGCAAGGGGAATTGGGGCCAGAGAACCTCAAAGCTCAGCCAGCCCTCAGGGGTTCAGCCCCATGATGGCACTGGGGGGTTCCACCACCTCCCTTCAGCCCCAGGAAGGTGCTTTGCCCAATTTCAGACTCAGCGATCCTGGGAAGTGCTTTTTGTCAGCATGAAGGGTTTGGTTTTCCCTTTTTTGGAATAGAGTCAGGTATTATTCCATTATTCAGCTTTACTTTGGGGGCTGAGCAGCAGAGATGGGTTCCCAATCCCATTTCTGGCAGCCGAGCCCGAGCTGCATGAGTCTCAGCAAGCCGTGCTTGCCCCAGGTGGCTTTTCCCTGCTGGGAGAGCTCGCCCAGCCTGGCAGAGGTGGGGTTCTGCCCCGGGAAGTGGGAGCAGTGAGCAGCTTTTCACTCCTTTCCCCAAAGAATGAGCTCTCTGCTCCGTTTGCCCCAGCCTTGCTGGGAAGGCAGAGGGGGTGGCTGGAGCTGGTTCATGTTCAGGCGGGTGCTGGGCTGAGCTGGGCGTGCTGGGAGCTGGCGTGTGCCTCATTTCTTTGCAAAATCAGATGCTTTAGGGGAAAGTTTCTTCCTCCAGCTCTGCGTGCCCACATCTTGCATATGCCGGCGAGCCAGCACATCTCTGCTCTGCGTGCAGATAAGGGCATGGGCAAGGGAGCTGGGCTGGGAACAGTGCTGGGTGATGCAGAACGCTCCCACGTGGAAGTCCCTCCTCCACCAGCCTGGTTTGGGTGGTCATAATCATCAAAATAATCATCATTATCGTAATCATAGAATCACTCTGGTCGGAAAGGACCTTTAGGATCATCAAGTCCAACCTTCCCCATCCCTGCTACCACCATGGTCCAGGTGAGACCTGAGCCCATAGCTATTTTGGGGGATCTGAGACTCCCCAGGGCTTTGGCTGATGGAAAGGAAAGAGTTTATCCTCATGTCAGCATTCCAGGGAGGAATGAGGTCATCACTGGTGAAAGAACCTTTCCCTTCTCCAAGGATTCCATTTTCCATCCTTGCTAGTAATTTTCAAAATCTATGGGATTAGGGCAGAAATTCTTTAAAATTCTTTTAAAATCTGAAAATTTGGACAACATTCCTACAAAACAACCACTTTGTTTTCAGGCTGTTTGTTTACCTCCTGCCTTTCCCAGCTTACTGAGCTGGGGATGTTGTGGGTTGCTTTCTACCTCTCCTGTTATTTGGGGGTGTTCTCAACCAAAAAAAAGGGAAACACAAGGGCTTTTTTTTTTAGAAAGCAGAGCACTTTGAGTGCTCTTGAGGACTCTTGTACGCTACTGCCAGTACTAAGTGATGGCACTCTGTGACAGAGCATTAATCAACCCCATAACCTCAATGGGGAAACTGAGGCAGGGGCAGGTCTGCTCATCACCTCGCCAGGTTTCTCTGGAAAATGGGGGAAATAACACTCATTTTGGTACCTCCCAAGGGTTTGAAGAGGTTGCAGCCGGTGAGGCCACAGAGGGAGCCTGGAAGATGACAGTGGGGTGTCTGAGTGGTACATTTTGCCTCCTCAGAAGTGTTCATGGTGCCAGAGGGGGGAGAGATCATAGAATCATAGAATGCTTTGAGTTGGAAGGGACCTCAAAAGGTCATCTAGTCCAACCCCCCTGCAAGGGAGCAGGAACATCCCCAACTAGGTCAGGTTGGTAAGAAACCCATCAAGCCTGACCTTGACTGTCTTCAGGGATGTGGCCTCCACCACCTCCCTGGGCAGCCTGTTCCAGCGTTCCACCACCCTCATAGCAAAGAGATGCATGAGAACATCTCCAGACCCAGTGGGAGATGGGTCTGTCTGGTTCAAGCACCTGAGTTGCCAGAGCTTCTCCCACCATCAGTCCCCAGCAACGTGGTCCCAACAGGGGCCCTGCAGTCCTTTCCTCAGGAAGATGCCCTGCCCCACCTCACCCCAGAGAAATGGGATTTCAGCAGAAATCTCAGAAAGTAGAGGCAAAGTCTGGTTTTTCAGCTGGGCTTTCAGTGCTGAGGCAGGGTGGAGAGGTCTGGAAACAGCTCCCATGGTGAGCCTGCTGCTCTGTGTGGGTTCGTGGCTTAGCAAACGATTTCACTTTCTAGATTTGAGCTTTGCTCTGTTCCTCTGACTTTTACAAAACTTCACACACGCAAGAAACTTCTCTTTTATTGGACTTTCTGTTTTCATTTTAGGCTGCAACCTGAATTCTTTGAAACAAAAGGACACTGTCACACTGGAAGCAGCACTGAACATGACCACGGAGAGTTTTGCAGAGTTCCTGAATAAGCTCAGGGAAATCCATGAAAAAGAGGTCCAAGGTAAGGAGACGTGAGAAGTCTTGTTAAAAATTGGCCAAGGTCCATTTCTTTGTAATGCCACCTTGAGCTGTTTGGTTTCCAATAACCTGGAATAGCTTTGAGCATTAGGGCTCAGGAAGGTGTGACCCACAGGGGTGGATGGGGACACAGGCTCACAGCCTGGCCCTCAGGGGACAGAAGGCACCCTGGTGTCTCTCAGCAGTGGAGAACGAGGTTTACTGGCAAAATCAGGAACTTTTTGGAAGAGGAGGAGGAGAAGAGAGAGGGTCTTCCTGCATCCAATGTTCATGGAGACCAAGTCACAGAGGTGCTCGGTCCCTGCAGGAATCCCACTTGCTCCAAGCATTAATCCCATGGGATTTGGCTCCTTTCCTGCTCCTGCTGCCCTGGTTGGTGATGAAGGTGAATTGGGAGGTTTGCAGAAGTGTGGTGCACGCTGCTGGGCATCTTCTCCAAGCAATGTGGATTGGAGTACGTTTGGATGCTGAGGGATCAAAGGGAACATGGAAAGATGCAATAATCTATAGGACAGAAGCAGCAGGAGCATGAAGCTCTGTTAAAGAAAACCTTAGAGTCAGGCTGGATACTTTATTCCTCTAGGGAATAAAGTATTCCTCAGGTCACACATTATTAAAAGAAGAGCCATTAGGTTAAGAAACCAAGTGCCAAATCCAATTGTTTTCCTATTAGAGTAATTCCCAGTATCAATATTATGAACAAAACAACAGCACTTTTGGAAGATTCTGGCTTATGAATTCATTCTTGTCTTGTGTAATCTCAAGCCATGTGAGACTCAGAGGAAACTGTTGAGCAATTTAAACCACATGTTTACATCTACTTTGCATAAAATGGATCTGACAAGGTGAAACGTCTGCAGATCCATCAACAAAAGCTGTTCTTGTTCAGCTGGAAACATCCTCCAGGATGCTCTGCAGCCCTGAGAGCTGGAAAATACTGCCCACCTGGGGAAGGTGTGCTGCAAGGAGAAATGAGCAGAAATAAAACCAAAACAGACTTGGGGAGGGTGGGGAGGGAAATGCAGCCTCCTGAAATGCTGGAAATACAAAATGTGCTCACATTTTGCACAACTTTTCCCGCTAAAAATCTGGGAGAGTGCTTAGCACAGGCAGCGTGTCACTCCTGCTCAGGTATGAGGTTTGTGAATTGATGAGGTTTCTGCAGGCACCCTCCTGAAGTTCCATCACTGTGTCTCCTCTCTGAAAGGCTGAGGAATCAGGACTAAATCCCCACCCCTCCACCTCTGTTGATCGTTTCAGGTCTGCAGAGCAAGCTGCTGGAGCTGACGACGGAGAAGTGCCGGTGAGCAGCACCACCTCTGCTCTGCCCACGCCGTGCTGGGACGGGGGGCAGAGGGCAGGCTGTGGGTCCATCTTCAGACCTCAGGGGAATTCTTCTGAGGCTGCCCAATTTAGAGAGCACCACTGGCCTTTCTGCCTCTGCCAAATTCAGACCTTTCGGTGGCTTTTGCCGTGCAAGACCCCAGCACAGGCAAGGCTTGGGGTGATGAGGAAAGGTTGAGAGAGTTGAGGGTGTTCAGCCTGGAGAAGAGAAGGTTCCAGGGAGACCTTACTGCAGGCTCTCAGTACTCAGAGGGGACCAATAAGAAAGATGGGTGCAGATGTTTTAGCAGGGCCCGTTGCAACAGGACAAAGGGTCATGGCTTTAAACTAAAAGAGAGGAGATCTAGACTAGATTTAAAGAGGAATTTTTTATATTATGAGGGTGGTGAGCCCCTGGCCCAGGTTGCCCAGAGAGGTGGTCGCTGCCCCATCCCTGGGAACATTCCAGGTGAGGTTGGATGGGACTCTGAGCAACCTGCTCTAGTTGGGGATGTCTCTGATCCCTGCAGGGGGGTTGGCCTAGATGAACATCATAGGTCCCTTCCCACCCAAACCAGCCTATGACCCCAGCCCAGTTTGCCTTCTCACTGGCAAGTGATGCTCATGCCAATGGGCGCCTGGTCTCCTGGGAAGCAATGAACTGGGCCAAACAAGCTGCTAACACCAAGGGCAGGTGTTGCAGGGCAGCACCTGGGCTCTGGCACATTTGTTTCCCACCCCTGCCACACAGGAAAAGCAATTCAGGCACCCCAGTGTGAGCAGCACAGTGGGCTGAGGGCAGAAATCCTTTGACAGGGCGCTGTGGATAAAGGCACAGATCTGGGGGGGGAAATCTAATAACCCTCTTTTCTTTGTTCTCTTTCTTCAATCAGTGATGCTCAGAGAATTGAAGAGTTGTTTGCTAAAAATCAGCAGTTAAGGGAACAACAGAAGGTCCTTAAAGAAAATGTAAAGGTGTTAGAAAACAGGTAAGGTTTATGTTTCAATACAGTGCTGCTCAGTGGCAGCAAGTGCACCCTTCAAGGGGGGGGAGTTTGGGGTTTGCTGCCTTCCCAGAAGGAGGGTGTAGCACGTGAACCTCTTTCCTGGTGGGGGGTGTGGAGGAGCCTGGGCACATGCAGAGGAGCCCTCCAGAGCTGACGGTGGTGGGGTGCAATGGCCAGGGCTGGGCTGGGTGGGTGATAACCCTTCTCCCCGGTTGTGGGTGTTGCCACGTCCCCGTGAAGAGGACAGGGGCTCACGTCCCCCAGGGGGTCTGAGGTGCTGGCCGTGGGTTTTCCTGCAGGCTGCGAGCAGGTCTCTGTGACAGATGCATGGTCACCCAGGAGCTGGCAAAGAAGAAGCAGAATGAGTATGAGACCTCCCACTTCCAGAGCCTGCAGCACATCTTCGTCCTCAGTATGTACCACCCCCTGCAAGCCCAGCTTGGGCTGCCTGGGTCTTTGCCCAGTTAAGAGCTCTCCCAGATACTGGGACACGAGCCCTCCTGGTGACCTGGGAATCAGGGGGGAGTTTGGGGATGTGGGGAAGGGAGGGAGACAAGGTGATCCTGGTGGGTCTTCAAAACTCTGACCCAATCAGGACTGTGGGTGGGCAGCCCATGTGCCCCCAGGCAGAGGGAACTGCTCACCTGAAGTGGCAGAGCCACTTGACACAGCCCAAGAGTTTAATTACTGAACTCCTCCAGAAAAAAAGAGAGATGCTCACACCAGGAGCTGCCCCACGCTGGCCAAGCCATGCCAGCTGCCTGGGAAAAAAAAGATGCACTTGGCACCACTGCTGCAGTACTGTGCTGCTGGGTGCCCACAGCTCCCTCTGCTCTTCGTCCAGCTCCTCCAGGTGCCCCAGACCCCCCCTTACCATCACCCTCTCGCCAGAGGTGGCCATGACACCTGGGTCACACTCTCCCCCCGGAGCTGTTCAGGCTACAAGCAGACCCCAATCCTGACCAAACCCAAGCTGGAAAGTCGTTGCCTTTAACCCGTTAGCCCCAAGAGTGTTTTCAGAGAAGGAAGGAAACTCAGCATCCCTCCCAAACCCAGTGCTGTCCCCTCCTCCTCCCCCGTGCACCCCAGGAAGCTGTGAGGGACAGCACCTGAAGCCAAGGTACAACTTGTGTCCCCACAGCTAACGAGACAAACCGCCTGAGGGAGGAGAACAGGACGCTCAAGGAAGAACTGAAGAGGCTCCAGAGCCCAGAGTAAGTGCTCCCCTGGGTTTCATTCCTTGCAGGGGGTGTTGGGAAGGACAGAGGTGTCCCTGCAGCTGAGCAGGGCTACGTCCAGACCCCGGCCTCCTCAGGGGTGTTTTAGCATCTAATTCCTACAGATTTGAAGAAAAAGAGAAGGCTCCAGGGAGACCTTATTGGTGTCCCTTGTTGGAGACATCCCAATACTTAAAGGGAGCCTTTCAGAAAGCTGGGGAGGGACTTTTTAGTAGGGCTTGTTGCAACAGATCAAGGGGTGATGGTTTGAAACTAAAAGAGGAAGATTTAGACCAAGGAGAAGGAAGAAATCTTTTGTAATGAGGGTGGTGAGCCCCTGGCCCAGGTTGCCCAGAAAGGTGGTCACTGCCCCATCCCTGGAACCATCCCAGGGGAGGTTGGCCGGGGCTCTGAGCAACCTGCTCTAGTTGCAGATGTCCCTGCACAGTGCACAGGGCTTGGACTAGATGACCTTGGAAGGTCCCTTCCATCCCAAACCAGTCTGGGACTGTATGATTCCTGTAGATGTTAGACACCAAAACAGCCATAATGGTCTCTATGTCCTTGTTGACCTTTGGTCACTCCCCTGTTCACCTGCACCTAAGGACTCAAGATTTTAGGGAACAAGAGTATTCTACACCTCCCCATGGGGGACTGCTCATGGGAAGAAAAGCCCTGGTCTGCTTGCTTTTGCCACGGACCTCAGCCTGGGCTTCCATGGCCTTTCCATGGCATCAGCTCCCTCCTGCAGCAGGCAGAGAGGGTCTTCAGGAAGCAGGTTGTGTTTTGGGGGCAGGAGGGTGACACACAGGGCACTGAGACAGGGCAAAGAGGGAGAAATCATCTGCACCAACAGGTTCATACCCCAGCAGAGCACTGTGCTGAAAGCCAAGTAACCTGCCAGGCTGGCCAATATATACAAATCAGCTCATTCCTCAAGGATTTAAAGTACAGAGGAATTAGCACTGAGGGATTAGTTTAGAAATGTGTTTTCTTTGGAGCACAGAAGCACCATCCACTTAAAGAGAAACTCTGCCTTTTACTCCATGATGCTTCCCAAGGCCTGAGGAGTTTCAGAGCTGTAGGTCAGGCTGGGTTTGCTGAGCACAGAGTGCTCCTGCTCTGCTCTTCCCTGGGCTGCTGGATAGGAAGATTTCCAGCCAAACACCCATGTCCTGGCACCAGGGGCCAGCCAGGACTTTGTCCTTGACATAAGCATTGGGCTTCCAAGACTCAATGACTCCCTTGCAGGAACCAAGAGCATCAGCCCCACCAGGCTGATCTGGTGAAGGGGCACAGCTGCCACATCCCTGCCCTGAATCCAGCCCTACATCAGGCTGAAAGCCCAGCCAGGGACACACAGGTTCTCACAGAGCTTTTGCAATAGCCCCAGTCGGGTTTGGGCTTACTCAACGTCGTGGCTGCCTGCGACGTTACCCACAGCCCAGTGGGGAAATCAGACCTGGAGCTGCTGTGCCAGCTCTGACCCGTGCTCCAGACTGCAGCTCAGCCAGAGATAAGCTGCAATGGAAGGAAGTGAGTTTGAGGATCCAGTATATCCACACACAGATAAATAAAAATACGTGGTTTTATATACAGGGCTCTATAACGCAGAGCTCCCAGCACAGTCGCTCTCAAACTTTCCTTCTCCTGCCCTTCCCATTGATTCATGTCTTTCTCCTTTCAACAGGGACAAGGTGAAGCACCAAGGAGTCACCTCCAGAGAAAGCAACTCCACCCCCAGCTCCCCCTTGGCTTTATTGTCCCCAGTGAGCAGAAACACCAGCAAC
The DNA here is from genome assembly GCF_000691845.1 of Merops nubicus. Classification (NCBI taxonomy): domain Eukaryota; kingdom Metazoa; phylum Chordata; class Aves; order Coraciiformes; family Meropidae; genus Merops; species Merops nubicus. The sequence continues at coordinate 3,477 of NW_008614185.1, read as the reverse complement.
GAGAGGGCAGCTCCCAGGGGAGCAGAAGAAGCCCACCGAGAGGTGCTGAGCCTTGAGCTAGGAGAAGGTGGGTGCTGCTGGCCCCCACCACCTTTGAGGGACCTGGGGATGGGAAGAGTGACTGAGCCATGGTGTAAAGCTGCTCTGGGAAAGGGTCTGGACAGCAAAGACCGAGCTGTTGGCAGCTCGAATGGACACTGCCACAGGCAGAATAGCTGCTGGGGCAGGGGGGGAATGCATGTTAAGGGGAAAACACTGCTCTGGTTGGAGCAGAAGAGTGCTTGGGTGCCCTCACTGTGCAACCAGTGCTGTGCAGGTGTGAACACACCACCCATTTCCTGCACAGACCTTGTCGTTGCCTTGCTGCCACCCACACATGCAGTACAGGCTACGTTCACTGAAGTGCTGGCTTGAGCCAGATGGAAATTTTGGCTCAAAAACTTAAATAAGAGGTGGTTGGTATCAGCAAGTGGCATCCTAGGAGGCTGTGAAGCTTCAGCACATATCAGGGCAGCCTGCAACATCTCTGTGAGACCATCACAGTGGCTGGTCATGTGTTTTTTTGCAGAAAAGCCTGCACGACAGAGAAGCTCTCCAAGCAGTAGGACTTCCCCAAGCCACGTCCTCCAAGAAGTCAGCCTCACAGAAATGGTGAGTTGCTGGAGGTAGCCTGATGTCCTCAGGCCTTCTCCCCACCTCTGTGGCCACCTGAGCTGGATCAAGAGAGGTAGACTGGGTTAGGGAAGAAGCAGGAGGCACTCAAGGGGTGCCAGGCTTGGGCAGTGTGCCATTGCCAGAGCACCCACCAGAAGCCAGAGGCATCCTCTCTGCAGAAATTGCCACTCTCTTCAAGAGAAGTGTTTAGAGCTTGGCACAGGCTCCTGACCCCACTGTGAGCCTGAACATCTTTATTGGCTCCTATATTTATCCTCCATGACAACACATAAAGCATCCTTGAGTCCTCTGCCCACCCCTCTGGTTCCTCCCTCAGATGTCTTGCTGGGGAGAGCTCTGAGGAGTGAAGGACCTGGTGGGATGGTGCCAAGCCACATTTCACTGTAGTTTATCCTGAGTCACTGCCAGCTCTCCACTGTCTGGGTGAGCAAGGAGCTGGAGCACTGTGAGTGTTGGAAAAACCTGGAGAACATGTGAACTGTGGGTGTTGTGGGCACTGAGAACAAACACACCACAGCAGCCCTGCCCAGGAGCATCGCAGGTGTCTCCCAGCACAAGGAACACGGGTGTTTTCAGAGGGTCTGGCAGGCAGTGGTGGCTGGTTTGTGCATGGAGGCATGCCTGCCATGCCTGTAAAACAGAGACCATGCCAGCTGAGGGGTGCTGAGAGATATGCTGACACTGGGCACTGGGACATGAGACTGCAGGACCTGGAGCCCTGTTCCTGCTCGTGGAAACTCAAGCCCACCCCCCACCCCCCCCCAGAGGTGCTGCTGTTTTGGCAGGAGTTAGCTTACCTGAACTCCACAGAAAACTTGAAAGAGCAGGTGAAAAGGGGTTTTGGGAAGGCTACAGGCAGGTGATGAGGGGAATTAATGAGGACCGCAGGAAGGGTTGGTGACATCTCCATGTGGGCAGGGGGACAAGTCAGAACGTGTGGTGAGCCTTTCATGACAGCAGATGGAGATGGTGATGTCCTGGCCTCACAGTATTGCCCTGGGAATACACCCAGCAAATCAGTGCGTGCCAGGAGGATGTATAAATAAAGTTTAGTGCCCTGACTACGGGTCAAGGAATGTGCAGGGTCTTAGTTAAGCCTCTGAATCACAGCTTGACTTGAGAGGAGGCACAAGACCTCCCGGGCTACAAATCAGTGCAGCCAGAAAATAGAAAGTAGATCCCACTAGAAGACACAAAGGGGAAATTTCCTGGGAAAACCAATAAAAACATGGTTGAGCTGTTGACCAGAACTGTACCCCAGAGCAGCTAGGAGCAGTCTTGCTCCCCTTAGCACAGCAGAATGGTTCACCTGGTCGTTCTCTCCCCTGCTGCAGGCATCTCAGAGGATCTCCAACCAGCTGCATGGAACCATCGCCCTGGTGAGACCCGGCTCCAGAGCCTGCCCCCTGGAGAAAAGCCCTTCAGGAGCAGCAGTGTCCCCTCCAGCGAGGAAAACTCCTCTGCCCCCGGAGCGTGAGCACAGCCCCAGCCTCGAGGCGTGAGTTGCCTGCTGGGGGGTCCTGGTGTGGCCCCTTGCAGCTGTCCCAGGGGGCAGACTGCCAGGAGACAGCCAGCATTCGCTCCATCTGCCCACCTTCTTCTCCAGACTTCTTCCACAGCCTTGGGGAGGGGGGTCTCCCAGTTTGCACCAGCAAAGAAAAATGACTGGAATCCAGCCCGACAAGCTGAGGCTCTGGTGACTCCAGCTTCCCCAGCCAGCCCCACCGAGCCAAGCGGGTGCCCTGGTCTCCAGCTGGGAGGAGAAGGACTTGACTCATGGGAGGCAGCAAGCCCAGCTCCTCCTTATCTCTTCTCAAGGGCTTTTCTGCAGGGCTCAGCACTTCCCCTGCTCACCCTCCCTGCTGATTTCAGAAGCCCAGAGGGCTGAGCAAAGCCAGTGAGTCCACCTCCAAAGAAGGCGAGTTTCCCACAGTGGGAGCAGGCCTGCTGAGCATTCCCACACGTGGAAGCTGCCAGATAGCCAGTGACAGCAGGGACTCGGTTTGGAGAGCAGATCCACAGCCCATACCGACCTCAGCGTGGCTGTGAAAACCTCCCACTGAGGGAGGTTAGGGGAGGCTTGGCTGCTCCTCAATCCTGGAGGACTTCACGCCCACCAAGGCATGCAGAAAGCCCGACATGGGACAGTTAGGATGTTTCTGGCTGCAGGGCAGGGTTTGACAAGTGGCTTCTCGGCAGCAGTGCTGATGTGAGGGGTCACTTCATCCTCCCACTCGCTCAGCCTGCCCCAGGAGAGGAGAGCACTGCTGGGTGGTGGCATGGTGGTGGCTTCCCGTGGTGTGCACGGTGCAGAGACCTGCTGCCAGCTGCCTGAGCCCTCTGGCCACCATGTCCTGAAGTCAACCATGATGCCAGGAGCTGCAGCAGGGCATAGAAAGAGCAGGAGGCACCACGGACATCACCTGCAGGAGCTGGGAAATCCCACGGGAATTCCCTAATTAACACAATTCGTTTTTTCTTGTTTCTTTTAGTTATTTAACAGCGAGCATACCGGACTCCCCCAAGGCTGTCCCATCCTATGAGAACATCAAACTGAGCACCCAGCGAGAGCAGCTCTGCCTCCTCCACAAGCACCTCTCCCTGCACCAGCTGGGGCTGGCAAGCAGCCGCCCCTCTGCCCGCCGGGATGGCAGCAGCTTCTCCAGCCCCCTGCTGAGGGTCAAGGACGCCGAGGGCAGGACGGGCTCACGGGAGGGCTGGGAAGAGGGCACGGCCTTGCTGAAGCTGCCCGCCGCCATGGTGTACGTGAGGGATCAGCAGCTGGAGGAGAAGCTGCAGCTC
>NW_008614184.1:0-16020 GCF_000691845.1 Merops nubicus | reverse complement strand
CAGGAATTATTTGCATCATTGGAGAGCAAGGATCAAAGGTGAAGTGAGTCTAATTCCTGGCTTGTCCCAGTGGCAGCACGTGTTAGGATAATAAGGAAGGATTTGGGTGTAAAAGGGATCCACCTTGATCTCCAGGCTGACAGCAGAAGTGGACAGAGTGTGATGGGAAGTTTCAGGCAAGCTTAATAACAGGTGTGCTGTCAACCTTGTGGACAGTGTGAGCTTTGATTGACCAGCTCAGCAAGGAGGCCTGGGAGAAACCACAGGGAGCAGACACCAGCTCAGCTGTGCTCAGAGAGGAGATGCTGCTGGCCACAGTGATGTTTTAACAACGACCATTCCAGACTTGATGTCACGAATAAAAGAAAAAGAAAAAATCCCCAACAACCCCACCAAACCCCCCAAAAATCCCATCTGTTTTCCATCCTGGGCAGGCGTGGCTCCAAAAGAATTAGCTCTGCTCAAATCCAGCCCTGTTTTCCTGTGCCCCACGAGGCAGCTTTTCAAGAAAAAAAGCCAAACCTCATGGATGGACAGTATCAGATGCTTTCCTTAAGGTCCAAGACATGGACAGCAGACATCTGAGAGCTATTAAAGCAGGTCTGTGGCTCCCCAGTGTTGCCCTCTGGGGCAGAACCTGAGTCCCTCTGGCTCAGTTTGGGCTCTGGTAGTGGAGCATCCCTCAGGAACCCTCCCATGACAAGTCAAACAGCCAGCTGGTGGTTTAGGGAATTTGTTTCTCAGCTCCAACAGCAGAAGGAGTATTTGCAGATCTGTGATTAATCGGCCTCCACTGTGAGATTTATGCCTGAGTGAAAATAAGGGGGAAGAGAAGTGACCTTGAAACCACAGGGAGACACATGTGAGGGTCAGGAGTGTGTCTGTGCTGCTGGGGGATGTCAGAGTTGATCAGAGAATCAAGGAATGCTTTGAGTTGGAAGGGCGCTTAAAGATCATCTTGTTTCACCCCCCCTGCCATGGGCAGGGACACCTCCCACTAGACCAGGTTGCTTCAAATCCCATCCAACCTGCTCTTGGACACTTCCAGTGATGGAGCATCTGCAACTTCCCTGAGCAACCTGTTCCAGTGTCTCACCCCCCTCACCTGCAGACTCCAGGTTTTCTCTGCTGGTGGCAGGAGGTGGCTGGGGCAGTGCAGAAGGTCTCCCAGGCCCCTGGAATAATAGGTCACCCCTGAAATTGCACTGGAACTAAAAATATTCACCTGCCTTCTCAAGAACTGGGCTGTTCATGACAATATGCCATTTAGATCCAAGAGTTGCAGCTGGCTGCACCATCTCTGGACTTTGCAGACTGTGCCTTCCCACCCCAGACACAGAATGGCCCAACAGCAGCTCTTCCCAGGTGGTTTTGCTCTTGCTGGATATTTTTTCCATGTGCTGGAAGCCCCTGTTAGAACCACAGACAAATGCAGGATGGAAGAGACCTTTGGATGTTAGAAGAGCCTGTCAGAAAGATGGGGACCATCTTTTTAGCAGGGCCTGTTGCAGCAGCATAAGGGATGGTGGTTTTAAACTGAAAAAGGGAGATTTAGATTAGAGAGAAGAGTTAAAAAAAAATCATACCCTGAGGGTGGTGAGACCCTGGCCCAAGGAGAACCATGGAACCACCAGAGAGGTGGTCACTGCCCCAGCCCTGGAACCATTCCAGGGGAGGTTGGCCGGGGCTCTGAGCACCCTGCTCTAGTTGGGGATGTCCCTGCTCCCTGCAGGGGGTTGGACCAGATGATTTTGAAAGGTCCCTTCCCACCCAAACCATTCCATGATTCTATGAGCCTATGTCTCCAGTCCTACCTTCAGCAACAAGCAGGACCAGTTTCAAAGTCTTGTCAGGTTGTCCAGGACCTTTTTCTACCCATAAATTCTCAGCAAACTCATGATCCCACTCAAAAGTGACTTGTGGTAAGGCTCCAGCTTCCTCCTGGATGATCCAAGGATGTGTAGGGGAAGGACAGGGAAAAAGGGAAGAAGGGCTGGGTGGTGCTTGGCCAGGAGCTGCTGCTGGCTCTCCATGGGCAGCAGCTTCATCCTGACCCTCATCAGTGCAGCAGGTGATTCCTGGTGGTGGTGGTGGGCTTCAGCCTCAGGGAAGAGCAGATCCCTCCTCCTCCTCCCCGTGTGTGTTTTAGTTCATTAAGAGAGAGTAATTAATTGTCAGGGTAGGGAAGAGCCAGCGCTGGCTGCTGTGTTTGCACGTGGAAAGGGGAGACACTGAAGTGGATGATGCCCTGAGATGTGTGGTGACCTGGTGGGTGTTGAAAGATCTTCTTGGCTTTTAAATGCCAACCTGTAACCCTGCCCGTTGTGATTTTCTGCCCCACAGCTACCTGCATTTCAACAACCTGGAAAGCCTGGAGCCAGAGACTTTCAGTGACCTGCCTAAACTTGAAAGGCTGTAAGTAAAGATGGGATCTTTCTTGTGAGGAAGAGGGTGAGGAGAAAGGGGGAGAAAAAAAGTCCTTTTTCTGTAATTTTTGTGCCATGATCGTCTAAATGGGAGGAAAAGCAGAAAGAAGCTTCCTTGAAGAAGGTTGAAGAGAATTTAGATGCTTGCCAGGTAGAAGGGTTACTGAGAACCTGAAGGGAATTTCCCATGTTGGGTTATGTTCAGATTTCCACCCAAGAAGGGCTAAAGCTGCAGAAAGCCCCACGGTTGGCCGAGCCAACTGCAATTTTACTCTGACCATAAGGTCAACATTAGTCACTGCTGGGCAGTGTGTGCAAAAAAAACCCCAAAAGGGCTGGAAAAGGAGTAGAGTCAGAAGAAATTCTGACAAGAAAAACAGACATTCCTCTTGAAAGCAGTTAGGAAGTGAAGTCCTGTGTCTCCTGCTCCCCAGGACTGCTTCTGGTGGCACTAGGACAGAAGTTCACGTGGTGGTTCCCACTCCATGGTGAAACCCACAGACCCTTCTATGCTGGTTGGGCATGTGCCTTATATCCATACATGCTAAGGAACTAAAACCACAGGATCCAAACACCCTTGGGAAAAGTCAGACCTGGATCAGCACACCGAGGCTGATCTCAACCCCTGGGTCTGATCCAACAAAAATGCTGGATTTGAGCTTTAGGGGAAGGTTTGTCAGCATCCAAGCTGGGCATGGCTGAGCTCCCATGGTCATGTCTGCAGCTCCACTGCTTCTCCACTTCTTTCCTCTTCCACTCTCTTCTACAATTGCTTCCTATCATTTATCAGTGCTCTCTTATGAGTTGTAGAGTCACTGATGTAACTAAATTTCCCCCTCCAGAGTTGGTTATCTCACCTTGGTCCCCACTCATGCACTCAGGGGTTTTTTGGAGGAATTGGGCAGTGTCATCTATGGGCTGAGACTCTGGAAGTGAGAGTTTGCCTCAGCTTTGTTCAGAGATAAGCCCAGTGGAGGCTGTTGTTGTCTGAATTAGATTTACTCGTGGGTTTGGGTTAGTTAGAGGTGGAGTTTCAGGCATGAGTTGTCTGTGTCTTCTGCTGGGGCCTCACTTCAGTGGCTGCCCTTGTAAAACCACCTTCTCTTCTGCAGGGGGAGGAAGAAAAGGTCCCTTCTAAGCTGGAGCTGACCAGGGCACAGAAAGCCCAGGGTGGGTCCAGTCTGTGGGGATTTCATGCCCTTTCTCCTCCCTTTGCAGAGGGTGAAGCAGATGAAGGTTCCAGTTTAAAGCTCTTACATCACATCCTGAGTCACCCTTTCCAGCCCACACCCACCCTCCACTTCAGAGTATTGCATTGCACTCACCCATGAATGAAATCCCTGCAGCTCCTGGAAACCAGCACTGCACATTTAACAACTAAGCCCTGTTTTGATGAGCAGCCTTTGCATTTAAACTGAGCTTTGACCTGGGATCTTATCACCCACATAATGCAAACACTGAATAATGTTTTGGCTTCTCCCGTTGCAGATTTTTGCACAACAACAAGATTTCCAGGATTCATCCAGGGACCTTCTCTCAACTGGAATCCCTCAAAAGGCTGTAAGTAAAAACCACTGCCTGCAAAGAGCAGTTGTTTATCTTCGTTCAGATGGCCAGGACCTGAGGAAGAATGTGCCTGCTTGGCAAAGCTTTTACTTGTGGCACTTCTAAGGCCACAGCTAAGTTTGTAAAACAGTTTTGATTGGACACGAGAGCTGATTGAACCACTTCAGAGTTTCTTCATGCTAATGTCTAATTACAATCCAGCTCTCATCTTCCAGCTCAGTAATGCCACAGGAATGAACGTTCTTGGAAAGTCCTCACAAGGGTTTGAACCCATAAAACATTCACAAATTTGGGAAGTCCAGGTCCCAGATAGGACCTTCAGTCTCCTCTTCAGGTCAGTGTCCTAACACAGAAGGAAAAATCATAGTTCTAGAAGAAAAGATTTTTTCTAGAGATTGAAAATACTCTGAGGGGTGCTGAGGTCCACGGCTCCTCTCCCACACAGGAGATCCCCACATCACCTGCCTCTCTCTTCAGCTCACTTCTGCCTTGCTGAAACCCCTCAGAGCTTTGCTTTGTTTGTCTTTTATGATCTCTGGCAATCAGTTCTATGATGCTTTTTGGGGAGAAAAGAAAAACTAAAGGATTTTGGTGTTCTGCCATGATTTTGAGCTGCAAGAAAATAACGTGTTTCTCACTGCAGCCCTCTGTGATTTCTGCAGGCAGGTAAAATGCTTCCACTTCTCTTCAGCAGGGAATAACTTGTGAAATGTTGTCTCTACATGTCAGAGAAAAGGGTGGGATGTCTACAACATGCTCTGTCATGGCTTTGTGTGAAATCTTACACTCTCTGACGTTTGTCCCTGAAAACATCAGACCTTTCTTCCATGGGTTTTTGGATGGCCCAGACCCATCTGCACTAAAACTATCAGTGGGGAAGGAGCCATCAAGTAATCCCTGTGCAGTCTGTATTTATCCTTATGCACATCCTGGGAATGATGTAAGTGGAGGGAGAAGCAGGGATGTGCTGGGAGGTCACCAGAGCTCCAGTTGATGTGGTTCAGCCCAACATTGCAGTGATAAAAGTTCTTCTAGCTGTGCAGAACTACTGCAACCTCTAGCTGGTCACAGAAAGAGAGTGATCCAGTGGACACTGCAATGATGGGTGAGTTTTTTGGAGCTAAAAGAGAGTGGGAAGCTCTAACAGAGGCAGGGTTATCTGCTCTTCTTAGGCAGTTCAGGGGAGGTTGAATCAGAGAATCGTTTTGGTTGGAAGAGACCTTGAAACTCATCAAGTCCAACCCTTCCCCCAGCTCTGCCAGGTCCCCACTGCCCCGTGTCCCTCACCCCACATCTCCACGGCTTGGAAACCCCTCCGGGGGTGGGGACTCCACCACTGCCCTGGGCAGCCTGGCACAGCCCTGGGCAACCCTTTCAGGGAAGAATCTCCATCCTGGGGGGGAAACCTCAATATTTCAGTGTCTCCCTCTGCCTCCTATTAAGCCAAAAAATACAGAATCCAGTTTGATGGAATAATTCTCCTTGAAAGCTGGAACGGCTGATGGGGAATGTCAGTTTTTCAGCAAAATCTTGACTCATTCACCATCCTATTTGAACATTATGGGAATGAAATCTCTTGGAGTTTCATTTGGGATGTAATCAAACCCAGAGCAAAGCTTCCAGGTGATCCCTCACTGTGGAGGAGGAGGAGGAGGCAGAGCCCAGGACTGAGCTGCCTTTTCCTGGGCCTTGCAGGAGGCTGGACTCCAACGCCTTGCTCTGTGACTGTGACTTGCTGTGGCTGGCAGAGCTGCTGAAGAAGTCTGTGGAGCAGGGCAGCATCCAGACAGCTGCCACCTGTGAGACCCCCCAGGAGCTCCACGGCCGCTCCATCCTCACCCTGACTGCCCAGGAGCTCAACTGTGGTGAGCAAGGTCACAGGGGATGGGCTTGGGAATGGCTTCTCCCACTCCTCTCCCTCTTCCCTGTCCTGGCATCCTGCTTTCTTCCTCCTCTGATGGAATGGAAAAGTCCTAGGGGGTGACACAGAGTTGCAGTATGGTTGGGGTTGGAAGGGACCTGTGGGGATCATCTCGTCCAACCCCCCTGCTCCAGCAGCTCACCCACAGCAGGGTGCCCAGGGTCACAGCCAGGAGGGTTTGGGATCTCTCCAGAGCAGGAGACTCCACAGCCTCTCTGGGCAGCTGATCCAGGCTCTGCACCCTCACAGCAAAGAAATTTCTCCTCCTAGTCAGACAAAACCTCCTGGGTTCCAATTGGTGCCCGTTGCCCCTTGTCTTGTCTCTGGGCACCACTGACAAGAGTCTGGGTCACAGGAGTGATCAGGACAGCTCTGTTTTGGTTGGCAGGAGTAGAGCCAGTAAAGGACCTCTTGGGTTTGGTGGATAAACCACCAGCCAGAAGAAATGTCCCACGTTAGGCTGAGCAGAAGAGGAACAGGGGGAGAGCTGCTGTGGCTGAACACACAGCTAAGAACCAAAGCAAGACCTTGTAGCTAGGCAGCTGAGTGCTTGGTTTGACTGCAGTGGTGTGTCCTGTTAGTTCAGCTGTTATCCTTTAAATCCAGACAACTGCTCAGTGAAAAATCCCATTCTGAGCTGGAAGATTTTGCTCTGAAAAATCCCAGTGTTAAATATTTCACATAGAAAAAGACAAAATCCTGCCTTTGAAGTGCAGGTATCAGCAGAGGATGGCACGAGCTGTGCTTCCCTGCTCCTTCCCTGCTGGAACAGTTTGGGATGTTCCCAGCTCTTGCTGCCAGGCCAGCTGCCTGCAGGGCCGTGCTGTGAGCCAGATGTGTGAGATCAGCTGGATTTTGAGGAGCTCTCCCTTCCATTCAGCATTCCTCCCGTGGTTTTGGTATTAATTCTTTCATCTTGACCATTTCCCAGCTTAATTTGGGGCACAGCTGTAGAAAGAGCTGCCCTGGCACAACGTGGGCTGGGACCTCAAGGGAGGGGGAATAGGAAGGGTGCAGAGAGAGCAGCTGGGAGCACATGGAGTGGGAGCTGCTGCAGGGGCTGTGCCACACCACGAGCTGTCCCCAGTGCCACCCTGCAGCCCTGAGTGGAAATTGGTTCTGGTTTGGGCACGGGCACGCAGTGGGATGTCTGTTGGTTTAGCCAGGGCACCTGGTGGGAAGATTTTGCTGGCGTGAGGATTTTAGGCTGGTGTTGGGCCAGCTGGGAGAATAATGATGCATTTTTTTTGGGGGGTAGAGCCCTGCTGCTGCAGGCAGCTGGTGTCTGGGTGAGTCCTGGCACCACATTAACCCATTGCTTGGCCCCCCCCGTCTCAGCCAGCAGAGCAAACCTGCCCTGGAGCAGCCACTCCTACCATGGGGCTGTGGTGGCTTTGGTCCTGCACTGCTCTTGCCATTAGGGATAAGCTGCCAAGCCATGAAGTTGGGCAGACTCTGGTCAGTGGTGCCCAGAGACAGGACAAGGGGCAACAGCACCAACTGGAACCCAGGAGGTTCCACCTGAACAGGAGGAGAAACTTCTTTGGTGTGAGGGTGCAGAGCCTGGAGCAGCTGCCCAGAGAGGCTGTGGAGTCTCCTGCTCTGGAGAGATCCCAAATCCACCTGGATGTGATCCTGGAGCAGGGGGGTTGGAGGAGATGATCCCCAGAGGTCCCTTCCAACCATCACCATGCTGGGATTCTGTGAGTAAGGGCTCTGAACTTTTACTGGAGAAGGTGGCAGGTTCTCACTTGATCTTATGAAGAATCCATCTGGTTTTGCTGGATTCCTGGTGAGCACACAGATGGTTAGACAGGGAAATATTCTGCTGAATGGAGACCAAGTGCTCCAGACCATGTGCATGAATTCCTTCCTATTTTAGCACATCCTCTAAATGTTTAACTTGCTTGGTGCTTGAGTACCTCTTAAAGTGAAGCCCACAGTGAGAGGCTGGGCTGGGCAGGGGTCACCTGATGACTTGGGGACATAAGGGATGAAATCCTGCCCAAGGGCAGCGTTGTGACTGCAGAGAGGTGGCCCTGGGTGGCTTGGCCCAACGTTCAGCTGGAGCAGGCCATGCTGAGAGCAGAGGAACCACCCCAGTGAGGACACCATGGAGTTCCCCACTGATTTTGGTGTCGTGGGGGTTGCAGGAGGGCTGTGGGGTTACCAACCACACTCTGCTTGGGCTGGGGGTGGTTTTGTGCTGCTCTAGGTTGGATTTTATTACAATGGTCTTGCAGAGAGGCCTCGGATAACCTCAGAACCCCACGATGTGGACGTCCTCCTGGGCAACACAGTTTATTTCACCTGCAGGGCAGAAGGCAACCCAAAGCCTGCGATTATTTGGCTGCACAACAAGTAAGTCCCACACAGGGAGCCCTGGGGTAGGAGAGGTTTTCAAGTACTGAGCTCTTCCGTGGCTGCTTGTAATTACAAAAGCTGTTTTGAAACTTTTGTATTTTAAAAAAAGAAAAAAGACTATTCCATGGGTTGTATTTACCTTCCTTTTAATGGCATTCTCTGGTGACAGGGTAACCCAAGTGGTGTTTTCATCTGCCTTTGAAATATTTCATCTGCATTTGTAATGGCATCCAAGAGTTTATAACACTCTGCAGGCTGAAAGCAATTGTCTTTTGATCAGAAAAATAAGAAAATAAAATTAGTGTTTCATGTTGCTCTGAGCTGGCCCAGTTCTTAACTGCTGCAATGCTTCTGGTCTCTAGGTTTTTCCCACTAAAGCCTAGTGTGCTGGCAGGGTGGCTTTTTATTTCCAAAATCAGTGTAAAAAAAGTGTTGCAAAGCAGCCTATAGATTCTATAGAGCAACACTGAAGAAAACACAGGGCTCTGCTAGCTGCCAAAGCATTTCTGGGAAGGGCCACCCAGTAAAATATGATGTGCTCCCTCCGTTGTCCGCTGTGGAAGTGAAGATGCTTTGCTGCTTTATGAGCCTTTTGTCTGTGGGAGCCTGAATGGGGCTTGGTTATTAACAAAAATGATCAATTTATGGTTCTTCAGCGAGCTCCCCGCCAGGCAGAGTTTCAGCACGGAGCAAAAGTTGACAGCTGAGTTAAGTCCCCCCTGGAAGGAAGGTTTTTGTTAGGGAAGAGCTGGCAGGCTCCCAAAAATAGCACTGGGAGAGGGGTAATGATAATAAATGTTGTGCAAACGAGATAGGACCAGAGTGAGGAGACATCAGGGGAATTCAAGAAATGCCCAGCAAGCAGATTAGTTTGCATAGTGGATTCAGCCTTTGTCCTAGGAGGAGAGAGGTCCCTTCTCCCTTTTCCATCATCTGCAGCCATCCAAGATTCCTTTGTGCTGGGACAAATGGGATGCAGCAGTGCCACGGGCTGGGATCCAGGAGTTGCAGGTCGTTGTAGAAAGAAGGAGGATGTTTCACAGCTCTGGGGATGGGTTGGAGTCCAAGCTGCCCTGGGGTCCCACCGTGACTTACTCGGAGCCTTTTGACCCCCTTGAGACCTTTGAGTCTGCTTGAATAGAAATGGCTGCACACAATAACAGATTTAATTCCTTGTATATTTGCACTTAGGAAATAATGAGAACAAGATTTCTGGGCCTAGGTGCCCAACGAGAGCAACACTCTTTGCTGCTCCATCGTGTGGGACCAGAACCCTCTCCTGATGGGCTGTCAAAGTCATCTGTGATCAGTGGGGAGAGAAAAAGCAGCTCACCCAGGGAGTAAATCAGAGCTGGAGCTGAGGCTCAGTGCTGTAAATCACAACCCTTGCTCTAAATTTCATGAAGTCTCAGAATAGCTCCACGGAGCACCCACCTCCTGCGGTGCACGTGAAGCCCCACCACTCCCAGGAGCTCAGGAGAAGACCACCAAGCTTTCCTCCTGTCACTGTTTTGCCTGTTCCTGGCTGTTTTTTCAGTAATGAGATTGACATGAAAGATGACAACCGCCTGAACCTGTTGCAAGATGGCACCTTGATGATCCAGAACACCAAGGAGTCGGACAAAGGCGTCTACCAGTGCATGGCCAAGAACATAGCTGGGGAGGTCAAGACCCAAGAAGTTGTCCTGCGCTATTTTGGCACCCCATGTAATGGAGCCTCGTGCACCCCTTGAAGGCCAAACTTGGGGCTGGGAGTGGAGCTGAGCCAGAATCTGTCCCAGCTTTGCACGGGCCAAGATGCTCTTGGTGTGCTGGGGAAGAGGGTGGCTGACAACTTAGTGTGGTCTGAGCTTTAGGGGGTTGCTTCACGGGAGTGGGGAAGTGGAGGGGTCGAGGAGGTTGTTTGGGGCTGGGGGAGGAGTTTGGAGGCTGGATACAGTCACCAAGGGGGAAGAGGACATCCTTCAGGAGTGGGGATGCTCCAGCAGGACCTGGTGGGGGAGGGAGGAGGTGGTTGGAAGAAGCAGCACTGGGGGGGTCGCCCACAGGGAGGGTTTGGAGGTCAGGGAAGAGCCTGAGGATGGTTCCCTGGGCTTCACGAGGAGCCCAGGCCACCTCTGCCCATACCTGCTGCTTTCTGAAGCCCTTGTTTCCTTCCAGCCAAGCCAACTTTTGTGATCCAGCCGCAGAACACCGAGGTGCTGATGGGGGAAAGCGTCACCCTGGAGTGCGGGGTCTCGGGGCACCCTCACCCTCGTGTCAGCTGGACCCTTGGCACAGGCTCTCCTCTGCCCCAGGACCCCCGTTTCACCATCACCACCTCGGGAGGGCTCTTCATCCAGAACGTCACCTTCTCAGACCAGGGGCAGTACAACTGCAACGCCAGCAACAGCGAGGGCTCCATCCAGGCGACGGCAAGGGTCATAGTGCAAGGTGAGGGGGCCGGGGTGGGGACACCTCTGGGGTCCAGCCTTTGGTCAGAGGGGTGGGTTTCGACCCCGGGGCTGGTTCTGCTCCCAGGAGCTGAGAATCCACCCGCCTGAGTTTTTGCTGCTGCTCAGTCCCTGCTTCCCCCTGCAGATTCTCCCAGGTTTGTCCTTGTTCCCAGCGACCAGACAGTCACCGAGGGACAAAGCGTGGACTTCCCCTGCTCTGCTGAGGGCCACCCTCCCCCTGTCATTGCCTGGACGAGGGCAGGTACTGCCTCACTGCACTCCTGAGGGTGTGGTGGTTGGACTTGATCATCTCAGAGATCCTCTCCAGCCTTCAGGATTCTGTGGTTTCTTTCTCACCCACGAGCTGTGGGTGGGAGCAGATGAGCTGGTGGTCTGGGGTGATGACCTGCAGCAGTGACACAAGACAGGTAGTGACCAGCACAGACCTAGTCACACTAGGAGGTGTGTTGTAGATCTCCAAGGGATGATGTTAAGCACTGAGGAGGGAGCCTCTTGGGCCTTTAACACATAACTCCTCGTGTCAGAAGGAAGGAGTTTGCTGGTTTTCATCAGCATGGACCTCAAGGAAAGCCACAACCTTCCTCCTGCCTTGGCTTCCTACCTCCTTTGACAGGTCAGTGGGTATCCCCACAGACCAGCTCTCCATCACTCTCATTGATTTGCTCCTCTTGGGGAGCATGTTGCAGAAGACACCATTTGTGGCTCACACACCTCTGAGGCTTCTTTTAGCTTAGGAGAAAAACCACTTTGGGCCAGCAGGTGCTGGTGGACTTTTAAAGCCTTGGATGATTGTTAGCGTTGGCTCCACTGACCTGATCCCATCCAATGCTTTCTGGGACAGAAGCCAACAACACTTGGCCCAGAGGCCCTCCAACTTTCCCTTCTGCTTCACAAGCCATAATTAATGGTTTAGTGCTGTGGAGAATTCATGGCTATTGTGTCCCAGCTTCCACAGCAAAAGCCCTGACGCCCAGTTAAGAAGGACCAGCTGAAATTCCCCTCCACCAGCACGTTCTCTGTCTCCTTTAACCTCTTATCCTCCCATGCCTGGATGTCAGAAGATGTCTGGAAAGGAGCACAGTGACAAGAAGTAGGGTTTATGAGGTTTGCTGGGTCCCTCAGCCAGGCTTGGCTGTGCTTTCACAGAAGGCATCCTGAGGACAGGACAAGAGGAGAAGTGCTGCAGCATCTCTCCTCTCAAAGCCTCTTTTAGCAGCGTGGGGAGGATTCAGATTCCTTTTGGGTTGAATTGAGTCCTTATTTGGAGGAAAACAGAATATTAAAAAAAAAGAAAAGGTCACTAAACTGAGAAGCACTAATAATTTTGTTTGGGTTTGGGGAAGCAGTTTGATTTTGAGCTTTTCTCCTTAAATAGAGGAAATATTGAAACGATGCAGTTTCCAAAGCAGAGAAAATCAAAATGCCAAATTAAAAAAGACAATGCTAAACGTTGAGTTGATTAAACAGCCCGTTTGGGGTAATTGAACACAGATTTGCTGTCTGTCAGGTGTCAGTAGATCTGCAGTTTGCACTCAGATAGGCTTATAAGGAAAGAAACAGGGCACCAGCACCATTCCAGTTGCTTGGAGAGGACAACTCAGTCATCAGCTGGTGTGGGAAGAGCAGCATCTGTCCTGTTCCTCACTTAGCCAGGTGAAGAAAGGAGGCTCAGGGGAGACCTGGCTCTGCACAGCTCCTGACAGGAGCCTGGAGCCAGGGGGGGGTCGGGCTCTGCTCCCAAGGGACAAACAGGACAAGAAGAAATGGCCTCAAGTTGCCCCAGGGGAGGTTGAGGTTGTCCCTGAGGAACAATTTCTTGCCCTGGAGGGTTGCCCAGGGCTGTGCCAGGCTGCCCAGGGCAGTGGTGGAGTCCCCACCCCTGGAGGGGTTTCCAGGCTGTGGAGATGTGGTGTGAGGGACACGGGGCAGTGGTGGACTTGGTAGAGTCAGGTTAATGGTTGGACTCCATGACCTTCAAGGTCTCTTCCAACCAAACTGAGTCAATGAAAACATTATTCCAGGGTGGCTGGTGCCATGTTGGGAAGGAAAGGACCATTTTATCTGTCACACAGCTACACCCAGGGGTAGGAAACCTCCCAGGCCATTAACAGCTCTTGTCTGCTGCTGCTTTGAGCAGGAGGGCCGCTGCCGAGCGACCGCAGGCACAGCGTCCTCTCCACGGGCACCCTGAGGGTGCTGAGGGTGGCTCTGCACGACCACGGGCAGTACGAGTGCCACGCCATCAGTGCCACGGGGGTGAGGAGCCTCCCCGTGCAGCTGGCTGTCACCCCTCGAGGTAAGGAGAGGCGGGGGCAGGACGCGGGGGCGACGGAGCCGCAGGAGCTCTGCTGAGCTCCCGGGCTTTGATTTTGCCTCCTGAAGAGATTGTAAGGTCCCTTTTTAAATGAAAGATGCTGCAAAACAAAAGGATTCCTTCTCAAGATTGAACTTGGGATACTTGGGACCTCTTAAGAACTAGCTCCCAAGTCACAGCTTCAACCTAAATTTAGGTAGTCGGAAATCAAGCCTCTGTAAAATACAAGGAGTGCTTCCATGGGGTTCTTTTCTTTTTTTTTGGTTTTATTTTCTTTTTTTTTGGTTTTATTTTCTTTTTTTTTGGGTTTATTTTCTTTTTTTTTGGGGTTATTTTCTTTTTTTTGGGGGTTATTTTCTTTTTTTTGGTTTTATTTTCTTTTTTTTGGGTTTATTTTCTTTTTTTTGGTTTTATTTTATTTTTTGTTTGTTTTATTTTCTGATTTTTTTTTTTCCCCCCTACAGAAATAATTGTTCCAAATAAGCAAGCATCTCTGCTGGTTCACAGACGTGGCAGAATTTCACTGAGGGAGGGGATGAATTTCATAGTCTGGAGGGAAGGAAACTGGAAACAAGAAACTAGTGAATTCACAGAATGTTTTAAGATCAGCAAGATCAATGTCATTATTTAGTCTGACCTAATTAACACTTGCCAGAGAGCCTCATCCACTAATTCCTGAGCCTCATCCACTAATTCCTGAATCCACTCAGGGTCCTTCTTTCAGCTGGAGCATCATTTCTAGAAAGCCTTCAAATGAATGATTTCAGGTGGCAGAGAACCCAGCACATTCCTGTGTCATTGCCCCCAGTAGAGACACAGGAGAGCAGAAAATAATGACCCTAAATTGCAGAGGTCTTGGCAGAGAGCCCAGGTAAACTGCTGCCCCTTTGAGGGGAGCCCTTGCAGGAGCCGAAGGAGCCCAGCAGCTCTTCTTTGCCCATTGAGATGTTTTTTTCTCAGCTTTTGCTCTGAGATGTTGTGCAGAGATGTTCCTCTGGTTTTCTTGCTGCATTTCATGCCCTTGTGACTTTTCTCCCCGTGTTGCACAGTGATCCCTGTGTTCCTTCACCCTCCCCAAGACGTGGTGGCAGAGACTGGCCAGGACGTTGCCATTACCTGTGCTGCCCAAGGAGATCCACGGCCCACCATCACCTGGGTCAAAGTAAGACAACATGTCATGGACTCAGCACTCCTGGGAAGCAGGATGGCTCTGCCACGGGGGCAGTAAACACCTCTCCCACCTCAGTTACTTTGAGTAATGAGTTTGGGCAATGCCCGTGGAAGAAATAGTGTTTGCTGAGAATTTAAGGACCAGCATTGCCACAGATTTGGGATTTGTAGTTGTTGCTCAAAGCCTTGCAACACACATTCCTGTTTCCTCTTGTTCTTTCCAAAGAAATAATTTGAAGCCAGTGATCTTCCCAGATGTTAGAAACACTTGAGTGACTTGGTGTTGGTTTCTTCTCCCAAATTACTGATGATAGGACAAGAGGAAATGGCCTCAATTTGTGGCAGGGGAGGTTTAGTTTGGATATTAGGAAGAAATTCCTTACTGAGAGAGTGGTGAGACACTGGAATGGGCTGCCCAGGGAGGTGGTGGAGTCCCCACCCCTGGAGGGGCTCAAAAAACGAGTAGATGCAGCACTTCAGGCTGTGGTCTAGTGGTTAGAGAGAGGTTGGGATGAAGGTTGGACCTGATGATCCTAGAGGTCCTTTCCAACCACAGTGATTCTATGACTATTCCTGGAAAAAAAAGACTGAAAATTGATTTTTTTCTAAGTACCATGTCCTTATTTCCAGGATTCTTCCTGGTGGAACTGGGTGCTGCTGGTTGCTTCAGCTTTGATGGGGTGCAGTGATGATCCCTCCTGATCAGGCTGCAGCCTGGCTGCTCTTTTCAGGAATTTATTAGCTAAAGCTCTTCAGATTTTTTTCCTGCTGTGCTGTAGTTCAGAAATAGGAGGGTAAAAAAGTAAGACCTGAAGCCATCAGCCAGGTTGAGCTGCTAGCTACAGCTCAAGGCCAGCAAAACTCCATCTGTTTCAGGTTGTCCCAAAACTGGAGCCTTTTAGACTCATTTACGTGCCATGAAGCTTCTGCGGCAGCATCAGGGCCCAGCCCATTTGTAAGAGGAACAGAGAGATCTGTGGGGTGTCTGTGCCCCGCGGTGGGTGCCTGGGGGTGGAGCAGGGTGAAGGAGATGAGGAGAGTCTGGGCAGGAGCAGATGTCCTCGGCTGGCTCGGTGGCTCCTCTGGAAGAGCAATGCTAACATCTGGTGGCCACGCTGCTTCATCGCAGCCTGAAGGGCTGGGATGGTGGGAACCTTCCCCTACCCTGATGCCTTTTCTGTCTTTTGATGGCCAACAGGAGGGCATCCAGATCACCGAGAGTGGCAAGTTCCACATAAGCCAAGATGGGACCCTCTCCATCCAGGACCTCGGCGTGGCCGACCAGGGCAGATACGAGTGCATAGCAAGAAACCCCTTTGGCTTCACCTCCAGCACCATGCAGCTCACCATCACAGGTAGGGCATCTCCTGTGGTCCTCCTGAGGCTGCCCTCACGTGAGGAAGGGCTGCGTTGGGTTGATACTTACCCTTTGACCAAGTATCTCTGATATTTCTGTAGCTTCTTTGCAGACAGGTCTGGTGGGTAGGAGTGGAGTGGCTCCATGGTGAAAGCTCTTGCAGCTCCCAGCTGCTCCTCACTGTTTTCTCAGCTGAGCAGCACTTTCACCCTGCACAGCCAAAGGTCTTGTCTTCAACCCACCATTGGCGTGCTTGGGGTCAATCTCTGCTGGGAGGGGGGAACTTATCAACACGTGGGAGCCACGTTTTCATCTGAGTCATCATCTGAGTGTAACTTCACATCCCAGGGCTGGGAGGAGGAGGAGAACAGTGTCTGCAGACTCAGGGGTTTCAATGTTTGCTCAGTCCCTTGGGGAGGGGAAATCATTCTCAAGCTGCTGCTCCA
>NW_008614183.1:29678-31516 GCF_000691845.1 Merops nubicus | reverse complement strand
TGGGGGGCAGCAGCAGCCCTCCTTCTGGCACAGGCACATAAGGAGGTCAGCTCACCTTCTCCAGAGCAGTCCCCTGAGCATTCTTTTCTCTGAGCACCTGTGAGGAGCAGAGTAAAAACTGGTCTGTTGCTTATCCCCTATGTTTGTGTGCTGTGTTTTCAGTTTAGAGCTGTCTGTCTTCTACTTTCAGCCCTTGGCCTTTATCTGCCTTTCTCTGTTCAGTTCAACAATTCTTTAAAGGTCTTTAAATTAATCTTTCTGCAAATATACTGTATCATAGAATCACAGAATGTCTGGGCTGGAAGACACCTCCAAAGGTCATCTAGTCCAAACCCCACACCATAAGCAGGGACATCTCCAACTAGATCAACCTACTCAGAGCCTCATCCAGCCTGAGCTTGAATGTCCCCAGGGATGGGGCCTCCACCACCTCTCTGGGCAACCTATTCCAGGGGTCTGTCACCCTCATATTAAACAACTTCTTCCTAACGTCTAACCTAAATGAAGTTGAATAACTCTTCAAAGCACTTAAATTATTTAGGAAGGTTGCTATTTACAACTTTTCTTTAACAGTTTTGAATCTTTTTATGTTCAACAATCAAATATCCTTGAAATATTTTCAGAGAATTAATTGAACACGTGAACAAATAAATACTTGCAGAGAAGGGGAATGGACTAAGGGATAGGAGACTGGTGAAAGGAATGGGGATGTCAGATAAAGATGGAAGGGTTCTGCTGGAAGGAAGAAGAGACTGGGAGATAGGGAGAGGGAGAGGTGGGAAACTGAAAAGTATAGTAGGGAAGATGAGGATAAAGGTGATTTTCAGCCTCTCTCCCCCTGCCATGTCAGTGCCAGTAGTTGGTAAGCTCTGTTTCTCTGAGAATTTCTCAATCTTTCCATTCTCACAAGAGAGTCAAGATAGGGCTGATCCTCATGGATCTGGAGGCTTGAGCCTTGTTCCCCAGAGCAGACATGACCTCTGGATTTAGGTCTCACCTCTGATCCTCTTCAGGTCCGTAGGATCTGGAATCTCTCTCCCTAACAGCTCTCTGACTGCAGGTGTTTGTTTCCCCAGGGCACTCTGTGTGGAGGAGTTGAACAATTTGACTGCTGCCTTCGCAGAAGCATTTACAAAAATAAATTTGAAATTACGTATGTGGGACCAAGTCAGGTAAGAGAGTATCCAGTGAGGTAATGCCTGTGGGATGCTTGCTGAAACTAGACATGTTTGGAGTTCTGACCTATACTTTGTTCCTAGCACCTTCTCGGGACAGGCATAGGAGATATTCCAGAAACAGGGTCATGGCTGGGTGGAAGGTGGCTGGGAGCAAAGACAGGGGAGTTGATTTCCTAGCTTGTGAGTTTCTGTGGGGTACCTCTGTGCCAAGTGCAGGCTCCTTAAGTGATTTAATTTGAGCTAACCTTACCTCATTCAAAATCAAGTAATAAGGGTGAGCTAGCAGTGTAGGCACCCCACAGAGAAAGCAGGGCTCTCAGAGGGCAGCTTATCCTTGGTGGCCAGAGTAGTCCCCTAATGAACCTAGAAACTTCTAATTGGCAGAAGTGGGAATCCCACTCTTGTACTGCAGTTGCCATCCAATACAAAAGTAATGGGAAGGTTCCTTTAGAATCCAGAGTGAACTGATGTGAGGGGACATCTAAATACTCAAGCATCATTTGTTTCATAATCTTCTATGGGCCAGGTAGTCTGTGTTCTTCCTCTGTGCATGGGCTCACGTTACCTTTTTCCACTTTCTCTAGGTCATTGTGAAGAACCTTTCAACAGGAGCTCGAGTTGTGTTGAAATCACAGTATGGTTATGAGATTGATGAGGTGA
>NW_008614183.1:13317-29647 GCF_000691845.1 Merops nubicus | reverse complement strand
GGGAAAGACAGATACCTGGTGGCCCATACTTCAGACACGTTATTGCTTGGTGACATCAGCTCCAACAAGCTCAGTGAGGTACTGGAAAGCCTGTGGCATTTCCTAAGTGTCAAATGCTTAACTTTATAATTTAAAGGATATTGAGGTACTGGAAAGCCTGTGGCATTTCTTGAGTGTCAAATGCTTAACTTTATAACTTAAAGGAGTTTTCTGCAAGGCAACAATACATCTGTTTTCAAAGAATCAGGTACTGGAAAGCCTGTGGCATTTCCTAAGTGTCAAATGCTTAACTTTATAATTTAAAGGATATGTTTTCTGCAAGGCAACAATACATCTGTTTTCAAAGAATCATAGGATAATTCAGGTTGGAAGGGACTTTGGGGGCTCTCTTATCAAAATTCCTACCCAAAGGAAGGTCAATACTAAGTTCACGTCATTGCTAGGAACCCACAGTTTCTCTGGGTCCCCTGTCCAAAGCTCTACTGTCCTCATGGGGGAAAGCTTTTTCTGTAAGTCTCATTTAAATCAGTTTTAATTTTTGAGCATTTCTCACCCTTTCAGTATGCATCTGCCAAAAGAAGCTTGGCATTACCTTATTAGAGGGCTCTTAAGCCTTCCCTTCTCCAGGCTGAAGAAGCCAAATTCCTTCATCCTCTCTTCGCAGTGCAGGTGCTTCAGCCCCAACCACCTTGTTGGCACTCTGCAAAAGGCCCAGGCTGCCCAGAGAGGTGGTCACTGCCCCATCCCTGGCACCATCCCAGGGGAGGTTGGCCGGGGCTCTGAGCACCCTGCTCTAGCTGCAGATGTCCCTGTCCCTGCAGGGGGTTGGACTGGATGCCCTTGTCCCTTCCCACCCAAACCACTCTGTGATTCTAGGAACTTGCTCCATTTTATCAATGCCTTTCTTGTACTGGGGGGTCCAATACTGGATGCTGTACATATGTACATTCCAGCTGTGAACATATTAATAATAGTGTGCCATTCATGACTCCAGGACCACAGCCTATGCCAGTATCATTTATGATATCAAAGAGTTCATATAGACCTGCCTGTACCCTGAGCCTCATACACCCTGAGTGCTGAGCCTCTCTGCCAGGCCTGGAGAACGTGCACAGTAGGTTAGTGTCTAACAAAAGTATTAAACAGGCTGCAGGCCACATTTGCTTTGGTTGCACAGGCATCATATACTTTTAATCAGGTTAATGGTATGCTAAGCAATCTAGCTGGGATCAGGAGCCCTAACTACAGGTTTGAGCTGGAGGGTGCTGTTACCTGGTAATCCAACTGAAAAATCTGCCCAGAATAAATCTCCTGCTTTTCTTTACGTTATGGTGCACAGAGGGATTTTTCTTTCAGTTGCACAGCTTATACTGCTTCTAAAGAATCAGGCTGTGAATACTCCATTTACTATTCTGCTGTCTCAGTGGAGTTCTCTGGAACCAGTGACTTGGAGCTCTTGCTTAAGGAGGGAAGAGAACAGCTGCAGCCTTGGCTTTCAGTTTTCTACCTCTCTGACCACTTGCCTGTTGTCATCAGAGTAACTATGATATTATCCAGTGCTCTTCCCAAATTCCAAATCAGTTGTTCCCCCACTGGCTCTATGCTGATCAGTTATTGCTAACAATAACTCCAAAAAAGGTTTTCAGCTACAGCTGGTGTGGAGATTCTGCCCCTCAAATGGTAGCACTAATCATGTGGAGAAGATTTGGGGAGGCAGAGGGGCTGTTGGGGTGCTCTTGATAATGGATAGGCTGCAGGGAGTCCATTGGCCACACAAAGAGAAGAGGATTCTGAAGCAGAGGTTCTGGAGCATAGTTCCTGCTGCCTGTGGTGGGAGTGAGAGCTGGACACAACGCCTGCAACCTGGTCCCTGCAGGAGCTGCCAGCTTGGCCTTTGCTCACTCTGTGCCATTGCTTTGCAGGTGGCCTGGCAGGAATCTGGAGGGAATGAGAAGTTCTTCTTCGACAATGAGAATGTAAGTTCAGTTGGATGGGGCAGGATGCTACCCATGAGTGGTAACTAAAGTTGTGTGTGCTCAGGCAAAAAAAGTGCCAACTGCACTTCTGGCAAACTCTGTTTCTCATCAGTTTCCTGGACTTGCCCTCTGCAGGCAGATCCTGATCTGCTTCTTCCCCATGCTTGCCTTTTCCACATGCCAGATACAGAACAAACTCAGTGTGTGGACTGTAAAGACAAACAAGAGATAACCCTATAGGAGAGAGGAGCAGTAAGAGAGCAACAGCCACAGAGGGTGTTAGAGGTACAGATTACAGCTGTCAGGGTGGCAGCTTAGCTCCTGCAAGACAGAGAGTCCCAGAACTAAAATCCCCAACCCCAATAAAAAGCTGGCAGTGACAACAGGAAGCCAAGGACAATTCCTTACTCATCCCAGAGGGTTTGAATTTAGATCTCTGTGCAGCAGAGTTCTTTTCTGCGTCCTCACTGGTGTGTGTGTGCTTACCTGGCTTCTCTGTAAGAGTGTATTCCCCTCTCCCCCTCAGGTCTGCATGATTTTCAATGCTGGAGAGCTGACACTGGTGGAATATGGCAGCAGTGACATCCTGGGGTCTGTCCGCACAGAGTTCATGACCCGTCACCTTGTCAGGTGGGTGTGACACTTGCCTGTGTGGCCAGCACGGGCATTTTGTGAGAGTGGCCTCAGATACATACACTTGGAAGTGTCCCACTCTGTAGAACCCAGCCCCTAGATAGCAGGGCCTGAGCAGTCTGCTTCTGGCAGTGGGGGGCTTTAGTTGCTCGGTTACACTTAATGTGGTAGAGTTTCAGAAGCACAAGAGCCCATTTTCCTCTGATACAGGTTTGTTGAAGCCTGACTTGTCACTGAACCTCCTGTGCATGAACTCAGGCATGTGCACCAGGTCCTAGGGGATGGTTCTGTACAGCATTACCAGGGACTGTAGCTGCCAGCAGAACCTCCTCTATCCCTCTGAGGCTCCATACTCCACTTCCTGATTCTAGAGGAGGGAGGGTCACAGGCTGCTCAGAGGCAGAAGAAGCATAACTAATTTGCTATTGAGGACCCTGGTTCCAGAGGGGCAGCTTCTGGAGTGAAGCTGTGAATCAGGAAGGTTTGCTCTCACTTGAGACAGCTGTAGGTCCTGTGCTGGAGTCACAGGTCAGAGACCTGCAGGAGACTCCCTGTGCTTGGTGAAACTGCAGGTAAGTCTGGGAGGGACTACGTAGTGGAGTGCTGTGAAGCCTCAGCTGGACAGGCTGTAGAGTTGGGCAGAGAGGAACTCGTTGAAGTTCAACAAGGGCAAATATAGGGTCCTGCACGTGGGGAGGAATAATTCCATGCACCAGTACAGGCGAGGAGCTGACCTGCTAGAAAGGAGCTCTGTGGAGAAGGACCTGGGAGTCCTGGTGAACAAGAAGGAGGCCAGTGGTGTCCTGGGATGTATAAAGAAGAATGTGGCCAGCAGGTCGAGAGAGGTTCTCCTCCCACTCTGCCCTAGGGAGGCCACCTCTGGAGTACTGGGGTCCAAGTTCAAGAGAAGCAAGGAACTACTGGAGGGAGTCCAGCAGGTGCTACAAAGATGCTGAGGGCACTGCAGCATCACTGTGCCCAGGCCAGGCTGAGAGCCCTGGGGCTGTTGAGCTGCAGAAGAGAAGAATCAGAGGGGATCTGAGCAGTGCTGAGCAAGAGCTCAAGGGCCCACAGGGAGCAAGAGAATGGGACCAGACTCTGGTCAGTGGTGCCCAGTGACAGGACAAGGGGCAACGGGCACCAACTGGAACCCAGGAGGTGCCACCTGAGCAGGAGGAGAAACTTCTCTGCTGGGAGGGTGGCAGAGCCTGGCCCAGGCTGCCCAGAGAGGCTGTGGAGTCTCCTGCTCTGGAGAGATCCCAAACCCTCCTGGCTGTGCCCCTGGGCACCCTGCTGGGGGTGAGCTGCTGGAGCAGGGGGTTGGATGAGGTGATCTGCAGAGGTGCCTTCCAACCCCCACCGTGCTGGGATTCTGTGAATGTGAGGAGTGCTGAAGGTGACCATCATCACTCCCTTCCAATGGCAGTGTCCGTATCAATGAGAGACGGCAGAGGGGCCTGGTGGAGAACAAGAGACTGGCCTACCTGATAGACATCAAGACTATAGCAACAGGTGAATATAAAACTCCCTCCCCAGCCTTCCTGATTTCTTTCCCTTTCTGTGCCAGGCAGCATATCCCTGTTTGTCCTCTTGGCATTCACTCTGCCAAGCAGCAGTTTCTTGAAGGACCTGTTCATGTTCACTCTGCCTGGCAGCAGACCACTGGAGACCAGACTGTCCTGCTTCTGGCAGGTTGGTGGCCTGGTATGGACACAGCCATGGAGTAGTTGTGGCCGTGTCCTGGACCTGAGTTTCTGTGCAGTTCAGCATGGTGATAGTGCTGCCTGCACTGCCTGTGATCTGTGCGTGCCCACAGAAGGGTGGAGGGAGCTACTGCTCTTGATGAGGCATCAAGATAAAATGTCATTGCAGTCTGCTTTTCACATCAGAGTGTGTTTGCTGGGGGGTCCTGCTCTAGTTGGGTCCCAGGCACCTGATCCCAATGGGACAGCATTGAATGGTCAGCACTTTGGGACCCATTAAGTCCTTACACGTTCCCTTTCTTTCCTTCTTAAGTGGATCTTGTTGGTGGCTACAGCGTTGGTACTATCAGCCACGACAGCAAGATTGATTGGCTGGAGCTGAATGAAACAGGCCACAAACTGCTCTTCAGGGACAAGAAGATGAGGGTGAGGCTGGTGCAGCTGGGGGAAGTGTGGCGAGATGGCACCTCTGGGGAGAGAGAGACAGATAGACCTGAAGGGAGGGAGTGAGGTGGGAATTGCAGCTGAGGTACTTGTGGGCTTTTGACCTCTCCTTGGAGAAAGACCACGCTCTGGTTGTGTAAGCTGGCAGCATTGCAGGTTTGGGCTTGAGCCATAGCTAATTCTGAATTTAGTTACTAGGCATCTTGCTCTGTCCCATCACACCTGAAAATGAAAATCATAGACTCTGCTGGTGTGAGATGGAGACAAGTGGGTTAATTGCAGGATGAGGTTGCTGATGTTGCACTTAAACATGTAAATTTTAAAAAGGTGTTCTCTGAAACAGCTTGGCTTATGTCTGTAAGATCATAGAACGTAAACTGGTCTGGGTGGGAAGGGACCTCTCAGGGTCGTCTAGTCCAACCCCCTGCAGGGACAGGGACATCTGCAGCTAGAGCAGGGTGCTCAGAGCCCCATCCAACCTCCCCTGGGATGGTGCCAGGGATGGGGCAGTGACCACCTCTCTGGGCAGCCTGGGCCAGGGGCTCACCACCCTCAGTGTCAAAAATCTCTTCCTTCTCTCTAGTCTAAATCTCCCTCTTTTAGCTTAAAACCATCACCTCTTGTGCTGTCACAACAGGCCCTGCTGAAAAGTCTTTCCCCAGAGCTTTCTCTTCTGCAGGCTGAACAAGCCCAACTCTCTCAGCCTGACCTCGCAGGAGCAGTAGGTACATGTCCACAAAGCTGTACATGTTCTGTCATGTAAGAAGACAGAACTTGACCAGCAATATGACTTTTTGTATTTCTTTCTGCAGTCTTGTTCAGTTTATATTTGGGTCCACTGTTTTGTTGTCTCAGCAAGATACAGTGGCATCATCAAGGCTGCTGTTGCCTCTTCTGACTCCTTTTCAGGCCTCTCAAGAGGCTGCATAGATGCTTTGTCAATAAATAGAGCCACCAGGCTGTGTCAGACAGCACCATGGTTCTCCTGAGCTACGTCTGTACATATTTCTCCAACCAGTTTGGTATGGACTGAAATGGAGTTTCTTGCTCTCTTTTGACTGGTATGTTGTGTGACCAGCCCAATTCTCTCTTTTTCTCATCTTTGCTAGATGAGGACAGTTACGACAAGGAGCAGGGACAGCTTAGGACTTTTAAGTTACAAGGCATCATACATCCTTGTTAGATGTCAGGTTACACTTTCCAAATTGTCAGGTTTGTTTCAGGGCAGTGGATGCTACCAAAAAAACACCCTCTCATTTTATTTGCAACAGTTCTTGCAGTAGGACTCTATCTGGGATGCACAGTTCAGCCCAGAACCGCAGAGGAAGGTTCTTCTTGGGCCTCCAGTTTGGTTGCACAAAGGACTGAAGAGACCACTCTCCTGTTTTGGTGCTGAAGTAGCACAAGCCATATTCAGGTTTATACACCTATGTGCCTAGTAATAAGGAAGGGAGGATATGAGCATGCTGCTTAAAACACTGCAGCAAGGGTTAAAAAAGCTCTTAAGTCTTTGGTAACTAATGTGTGTAAATAACCAGATGGGAGTCTGGGCTACCTGTTTCAGAAAAAGTGATTCCTGGGTGGTAATACCTGTTCAGAAGGTGCTCACTCAGATGGTCCTGTCCCATTCCTGTGAGCTGGCAGCACAGCCATGAGCCCAGCTGAGCCTTTTTCTGCTCTTCCCCCCTCTAGCTGCAGCTCTACGACATCGAAAGCAGCACCAAGACCACGATCTTGAACTATTGCTCCTATGTGCAGTGGGTGCCGGGCAGCGACGTGGTGGTGGCTCAGAACAGGAACAGCCTCTGCGTGTGGTACAACATCGATGCTCCAGAGCGAGTCACCATGTTCCCCCTGAAGGTAGAGCTCTGGAGACTTGGGGTACCTCCGGCGGTTTGGGAGGAGTCAGGGTGCTGGTGCAGGAGGGAGGCAGAAGGGAGCCCCTAGTTCCTTCTGGACGAGATGTGAGCATATCCGTCAGCGCTGTGACAGGAGTTTCTGGCAGAAGGTGGAGATAGCTGTGACAGCCAGGAGCTGCTCGGGGGCTTTTCCCTTCCCTCTGTTGAGATGAGGACAACGTTTGCTCAGTGTGAACTCATTCAGCAGAATTTTAATCAGCAGAGCTGTCACACTGCTGTCCTCACAGCCCTGCTGCCCCCTGCTACCCTGCGTATTTCAGGAGCACACGGGAGTGTTGATAGCTGGTACTTTTTCCAGGGGGATATTGTAGACTTGGAACGGAATGATGGAAAGACTGAAGTAATAGTATCTGAAGGGGTGAACACTGTGTCCTACACGCTGGATGAAGGCCTCATAGAGTTTGGAACCGCCATTGACGATGGGGATTATCACAGGTAAGTGCTGCCTACACCAGTGCTGGTGGCAGGTGGCCCTCTTCACGTGACAGCTCAGAGCCAGCAATCCATGCACTACAGCAGCACGGCTCTCCATACAGAATGTAAGTCTGGGCGTGATATTGATGCCAGGTCTGGTGACAGTGTGCAGCAGAGACCTTCAGGAGTCAGTATTTGGCTTTTTCATACTCGCAGCTCTGTGGTTGCAGACTGGGAGGCACAAGAGACTGGCCAGCCTGGTCCCACTGACACTGACAGGAGTTCACTGAGGCAGTGCTCACCTAACTGCAGTGAATACGTGTCTTCTGTAGCCAGCCAGATGTGAAGTGGTGCTCGGGGAGCTTTTGCTGCTGCCCCTCCAGGAGAAGCGACAGTGTCATGGAAACAGTCAGGAGCTGTGCAGAGTTAAAACAGAGTTCACTGTGCCTGAAGCAGCCGTGGCAGCCACTGGGCACTGCTGACATTGTTACAGGGCTTTAAAATTGACCAGGAGAGAAAATTTCACACATTCATAGCACTGTTACCACTTGAGAAACACCTTTGCACCAGGGTCTTGCTTCACACACACCACTTTGGACTTGGCCCACACTGCTGCAGCCTTCTGCTGATCCTATGCCTCCAAGTACCTCAGCCCAGATAGGGATCACCTAGATGTGTGAATTTTTCCCTGATATGTCAGGCCCTGCATTATACAATCCTCTTCAGAACTGGTCACACCCAGCTTGCATTGTTTTCAGTGCAGCTCTTGTTAGGAAGCTCCTGTCCCAGCTGAGGATTTTCCTCAGAGAGCTCTCTTATTCTGTTACTGAAAGTCTGTGAATCTCTCTGTCTCAAGGGCTACTGCATTTCTGGAGACACTGGAAATGTCCACAGAGACTGAAGCCATGTGGAAGACTCTAAGCAGGCTGGCTTTGGAAGCGAAACAGCTGCACATTGCAGAGAGGTATGGAAAGAAACTGTAACATCTTTCTGGCTTCAACACTCTCTTTGCTGAATCCCTCACAGAAACGAGGGTCTAACGAAAGGTGTGACTTGTTGTGTCCTCTGGGGTACTCACTGTGTGTCGTAAGTGTTCTGTCTTCCAGGCAGTGACTTTGCCCTTTCCTCCTAGACAGCAACACTAGAACTGAGGACAGGAAGACATTACTGTAGCATAGATTTTTGCTGATGGCAACCCAAAGCAGTGTATAGCAAGTCTTCAGGGAGCTGGCAGGCATGGGCAAGCTCAGCACATCTCTGAAGCCTGGGAAAGTGAAGCATGAGCACTGGTCATGTTTGCAGCTTCTCCCATGGAGCAGGGCTAGAGGGCACATCTGAGCATGAATCTTGGCAAAATCCTTCCCCTGAAGCAGGGCCACCTCACCTCTCCTCTGGGTCTGCTGCTGAGTTTCTGATTTTCTTTTCTTAGACCAAAAGTGGGCAGCAAAACCCAGTTACTGACTAACTGCTTTGCTCTTTCCAGGTGCTTTGCAGCTCTGGGCAACATGGCAAAGGTTCGATTTCTGCATGAAACCAACGTCGTTGCTGACCAGGCAGCTCAAGAGCACGTAAGTCAAACACTTCCTGCCGTGCAGGACAGCTGCTTTCCTGTAAACACACATCATCCTCTGTGTCCATGCTCACCAGTGTCCTGCCACAGGCTGGTTCCTGGCCATATAGAAACTACTGGCATAATCCTTCATCCACACCTGCCAGGTCCCTCTTCTGTCTTGCCATTTTATAGTGCTACTGTCTTGTCACCTCTGTGATTCTCATCGTCTGCTTTGGTTTCTGGAATGGCACAGACCTCAGCTGTAGTCATCACCCTTGTCTCCTCCCAGAGCCTGTTCTCTCACTCACCAAACTGTCTGAGCTAACTGGTGTTGTCTGCAGGGTGGGGATGGTACAGACCATTATTTGGTGCGTGCCCGCTTGGCCATGCTAGACAAGAACTACAAGCTGGCAGAGATGATCTTCCTGGAACAAGTGAGTAAAGAACAAGGAGCAGAAACGGTCTCATTCATTTCTGAGCAGGGAGGGTTGTGCCCTGGTGTGAAAGAGGAAAGGAAGTGGTTCCTTGTTCCTGGGAGGAGAGCTTTTGCCCTGTAACAGAAGGAGACAGTTCTTGTTCCAAGGTGTAGGGTTGCCCTGAGGCTCATGCAGAGGGCGAGGGAAGATGTGTAGTCATGTAAAAGGGACAGCACACTTTTCTGAGTGTTTTCTACACACCTAACCCTGCCCAGTATGAGAGCTCAATGGCAATGTGTCTGCTGCATGGAGCCTTCAGGATGACACTTTGCTCTCTGACACAGAATGCCACCGAAGAGGCCATGGACATGTACCAGGAGCTGCACATGTGGGATGAATGCATTGAGGTTGCCAAGGCCAAGGTACAGAATACACCTGCACTGGACTGTGGGCTGGGCCTGACTGACAAATCTTCTGGTTGGAAGTCCATTCAAGGTCTGGGCTCTCTTCACCTGCCCTATCAGAAGCTCCTTTCTGCTTGAAGGGGCTCCTGATTTAAGTAGGGGTGAATAGCAATGGAGAAAAGCTACTGAAACTGGTTTAGGAGCATGTAGGGCTTTGAAAAATTGTGGATGATGCAGTGGTACACAGGGCTGGAATTATGATCTCTGCTAACTGGGCAGCAAGGGGTCTGGTGCCATGAACTGGCTGTTCAGAGCCTGCAGGATGAGCAGGACAACATCTTGCCTTGCCCAGCTCAGGTGATGCTGCATTTCTCAACAGGGACACCCAATGCTGGATAAGCTGTGTCGGGGTTACTACCAGTGGCTGCTGGATACCCAGCAGGAGGAGAAGGCTGGGGAGGTCCAGGAGCGACAGGGTGACTACCTGGCAGCCATCAGCTTATACCTGCGGGCAGGGCTGCCGGCCAAAGCAGCACGGCTGGCCTTGAGCAGGGATGAGCTCCTGACCAGTGAGGATGTCATCAGTAGGGTCTCCACAGCACTGATCAGAGGGGAACTGTATGAACAGGTGAGTGGCTCATGCCATTGGGCTTCTTAGTGCCATCACAGATCTTAACTGTCCTCCGCATCTGTGAGATGCAGGGGGACTGGGCTAGGAAGTAGCAGATGTAATTCTGTGTGGATAGATTTACAGTGAACATCTGGGTGACTGAGGTCTAGAATTACCATTATTAGTCAGGAAAAAGATTGCAGCTCATTGGTGACATCTCCAAACATCAGCTGAGTGTTCAGGTATAGTCAGGGAGGCCCTTGGGAAGACAGGAACCAACAGAAAGGAGGTGTGAATCAAACAGAAAACTTCCTGTCACTGTGCAGTGCTTCCTCACAGCAGGATAAAAACTGATGGTACAGCTTTCATATAAGGATAGTCTCAGTGGAAAAGCTAAAGAAGAAAGGGTCAGGTTGGATGAGCAACCTGCTCTAGCTGGAGAGGTCCCTGCTCCCTGCAGGGGTGGTTGTGCTAGATGAGCTTTAAAGGTCTCTTCCCACCCAAACCATTCTGTGATTCTATAAAAACAAAGAGGTTGTGAAGACAATCTGTAGAACCACAAATATCATATAGAGGGGAAGTGATTGTTCTCTGTGTCTAATAAAAAGTTAACTACTTATTATTAGGTGACAGTTTTGAAACAAAAGGGTGTTTTAAGGAAGAAGTGATGGGCCTGAGCAGTGTACAGCTTGGGGTCCTGGCCAGCAGTGGCCTCTCACAGATGTTTAAGAAAGGAATATGAAGATTGGTGCAGGCAAATTCATGGTGGTGCTTCCCTGAGTGCACTGTCATGGTTTCCAGCAGTTTGCAGACTGTAGTGTTCTTGAACAGTTTTATTTTTATCTTTAAGAGCTCTCAACAGACTTTCCTTCCATGAGCTTGTCAAATTATTATTTGAACCATCTCTTTTTGTTCTGCAATGCTGGCTATGAGCTACCCAGTTCAGTTATGTGTTGTGTGAAGAAGACCAGCTCTTTGCTGGCCTGTTTTATGTGCCCTACTTAAATTACATTTCTCCAGTCTCATTTTACTGTCAGCATTTTCTGACCATTTCATTTTGACCCAAGAGAATTTAATGCTTTGCCAAACCTGTCACTTTTCTTACGCCTTCAGCTGAGAGGTCTTCTGCTGTCTGCTGGCCCAGCTAGGAAGGATATTATCATTAATGGGCAACAGATGAGCCAGATCCCTCCCTCTGGTCTTGGATCATATGAAAGAAATCCAAGGTGGCCCACCCCTGGAGGAATGAATAGGCCAATGGATTTACTCATGGCATGTAACGTAGGGAAGAAGGGAGTGAGTTGACTGCAAAACCAGGGCATGGGGTAAGGAAGGACCCAGGCAACCAGTCCAATCCCAATCACATAGCAGTTGCCAGGAGAAAGCCCCATAATTCCCTTCCCACCATCACTGGGAACTTGCTCAACTTGCTGTGGAGAGTCGGGGAGTCCTTTTGATAACCAGAATCCCACCAACTCATCAGCTGTGCAGTCAGACCTCCCAGCCCCACTGCAAATGGGGTCAGCTCTTGTGTAACTGGCTTCCTGCCCCACCTCCAAGTTACTGTGGGAGGTGGGGGCACGGGCTGGGGATCTCCTCATCAGTTCCCACCCAAGGCTGGCCACACCCTGGGTGAAAAGCAGTCAGGAGGGGCTTTCTGACCTGCTTGTGGACATCATCCACATGCCAACCCTCATTCAGGGCTGGGGGTTTAACCCCAGCACTTCAAAAGGGTAACTGTGGGACTCATTGCTGCCAGAAGTTTTGTAGCCAAAAGTGTAAATAGTCCAATTGTGATTAGACAAATTATGGAGGTAGAGTCTGTCAAAAGCCATTCAGTATGATGACGTGAGGGCATCATGACACAAACTTGGGAAGCTTCTGCACCTCCTGTCAGAGATGGGTAGATAGAGTGAAGGAAAGGCTGGTGTGTACTTGCTCTGTTCTTATAATCTTTCACTAGAGCTGGGCTTTTACCATCCAGATACTGAAGGGAAGGAATCTTTGGTCTGCCAGCATGGTCTTTCTTGTATTATATTTTAAGTTCTACAAGCTTTGAGACTTATCCCACTGTATTGCCCACCAGCCTTTCCCACATGGTAGGAACCTGCTGCAAGAGGCTGAGCTTCCCCTTCCCTGCTCATGCCACAGCTCCCGTGGGGTCATCTGGGGATGCTCCTATGGAAAAGGCTGTTGCTGCATCAGCCACTGTGCAGAGAAGGAAGGTTGTCTCAAAAACTTATCTTGTCAGGTGTACCCCAGGAGAACACTTGGGGTATGTTGTTGTCAGAGGGGACAATGGGCTCAGCACACACTGTCTTTCCCAGAAGTTCCCTTTATCCCCGTGCTGATGGTTAGTGGGGGAGGCCTAGCTGACAGAGGAGTCTGTGTGGCAGGACTGACAAAAGACTTTGTACAGGGGACTGGTAGGGTGCCTGGTAGTGCAGGGAGATAGTGGCTCTGCAAACTGGAAGCTTGTGTTTGTCTTTAGGCTGGAGACTTGTTTGAGAAGGTCGGGAACCCACGGAAGGCTCTGGAATGCTACTGCAAGGGCAGTGCCTTCCTGAAAGGTACTGTGCTGAATATGTTCTTCCCCTCATCCCCCCCCAATCAGGATCTTGGGCACTCTGGCCTGGTGGCAACATGAGCTGTTGCCTTGAAGCCTGGAGGTGCCTCGATGCTCTGAAGCTGCCACACATCACCTTATTCAATGTATATATTTTCACACAGTTGTACCTGCACACGCAGTCACAGAACAGCATCCTGTTCCCAAGACCTTGATCATGCTGGTGGCTTTGGTCCAGCTCTCCAGAGGGTCCAGATTGCTGGGTAGCCCATTTGAGCTGGAGTGGATTAGACAGTCACCATTCCCCTTCCCCTGTGCCCCATCCAAGGCCCATGTTCATCTCATGGTTCTGCTTCCTTCCTGGATGCAGCTGACAGCTCTCCTGTCCCTTGCAGCAGTGGAGCTGGCTCGCCTGGTGTTTCCTGCAGAAGTTGTGAAGCTGGAGGAGGCCTGGGGAGACCATCTGGTGCAGCAGAAACAGATGGATGCTGCTATTAACCATTATATCGAAGCCAGGTGGGAGCAGGTGACAGCTGGATAACCAGCAGCAGTATAACCTGGCAAGCTTTGAAGCTGAGATGCTTTGCATAATCAGCAGGGGTTTTGCCTGAGGGAAGCCCCCTCGACCCATCTTTGCCAGTGCCCCCAGTGCTCATGTGCCATCTCAGCTGGCCCTGAGCAGTGCTGGGTTAATGGTTGGACTTGATGATCATGAAGGTCTCTTCAACCAGAACAATTCTATGGGCACAGATGCCTGCCTGCATCTCTCCACGGGTCTTTCAGCCCTGACTGCTCTTCCCGATTGTCTTAGATCTTCATTCTTTCTCCTTAGCTTTGGCAGTTATTCAGGTCCTTCCTGCTGCTCTAAGAGGAATCAAGCAGCAGACCACTTTGGTCTCGCTGGCTTAACTCAGCTGGAGGAGATGGCTGCTGGCTGGTGGGCTGTAAAGAGTTATGGTTTTGATTCTAGGTGCTCAATTAAGGCCATTGAGGCAGCCTTGGGAGCCCGGCAGTGGAAGAAGGCCATCTACATTTTGGACTTGCAGGACAAGCAGACAGCAGCCAATTACTATCTCAAGATTGCCCAGCACTATGCAGCTTTACAGGAGTATCAGGTGAGGCTTTATCAGATGAGGCCACAGACCACTGTCACTGGTGCTCTGCATGTCCCCTAGGACTTCTGAGCACAGTCATTTCCCTGCAGGTTGCAGAGGAGCTGTACATCAAAGGAGAGCAGACCAAGGATGCCATTGACATGTACATGCAGGCTGGGCTCTGGGAACAGGCTCACAAGGTACAGGCAGAAGCCAAAGCTTCTGGGGGTCTCAACCTGCTTGGTGAAATGTCCTTTGTCAGGAGGTGGCGGTGCCTTGTGCATGAACACCCGATCCACCACTCCCCCCAGAGGATGCATAGCCAGCAGGAAATCAGTCTGTGGTGTTTCCGTCTTGCCTGTGCCCTTCTTTATGCCAGCAGCCCTCTGTGGGTGCCCCTGTGATGCCCAAGGCGGGTGCTCCTGTGTGCTTTGGTCACAGTGACCACCCATCCTCAGCAGAGCGTGTTGCTTATACACCAGTTTGTAGTGGGGAGGAGGTTGGTGTCCCCCTTCCTCACTACCAGGTGTCAGGAAGCTGCTGCAGAGTGTGCTGTAGCATGTCCTCCGTCAGTTCAATGTCCTTTGTCAGGAGGTGGCGGTGCCTTGTGCATGAACACCCGATCCACCACTCCCCCCAGAGGATGCATAGCCAGCAGGAAATCAGTCTGTGGTGTTTCCGTCTTGCCTGTGCCCTTCTTTATGCCAGCAGCCCTCTGTGGGTGCCCCTGTGATGCCCAAGGCGGGTGCTTTGGTCACAGTGACCACCCATCCTCAGCAGAGCGTGTTGCTTATACACCAGTTTGTAGTGGGGAGGAGGTTGGTGTCCCCCTTCCTCACTACCAGGTGTCAGGAAGCTGCTGCAGAGTGTGCTGTAGCCTGTCCTCTGTGTGTTCCTTTTGGCAGCTGGCAGTCAAGTGTATGAGCCAGGAGGATGTGTCTGTGCTCTACGTAACCCAAGCCCAGGAGATGGAGAAGCAGGGCAAGTACAAAGAAGCAGAGAGGTGAGCAGCATCTTCTTAGGTACTAGCCCAAGGCTGAGCCCTGAAAGATGGCTGCAGTGAGCAGGAGCACTTTCCTGGGGTGGGAGGAGAGTTTGGAGAGGTCAGAAATACTCCCTCCACACGTGGAGACGTGGAGCTGATACTTGAAAGTTCATGGGAAGGGAAATCACTGACTGTTAATGTATCCCTGCCCACTAGGACAGAAGGGAGGTCCTGGTGGTGCTCAGCAGACTCACAGAGCAGAGGAACACAGGAGAGCTTTTCCCCCTGCAGAGTGCTGGGTCAGAGCTGTCATGATAACATACAGACCTGAGGATAAGATACGGGCAGTGGAGTGTTTCCTGTGCAGATTACTGCTGTCAGTTCCAGGTTAATAACACACTAAGGTTATAGGCACGGGGACAAACAAAGCTGTGTCTGATGCCACGGTACCTGATCTCAAGGGGCCCAGTACATGAGAGTGGGCACACAGCTGGCAAGGTCACGTTTGGTTTAGTCTTTCTGCTGGAGTAAGTTGAGCTGACATTGTCATGTACCATCCCAACAGGCCTGAGAGCTTCATGTAGGAGGCCAAGATGGGGACAGGTCACAGAAGCCCAGAGGGTCCCTCCAAGTCACAGCTCAGGTTGACAAGTGAGGCTGGAGGGAATAACTTTGCCCTCCTGCAGCTGGTGGTGGCATAGCAGAAGGGCTCTGTCTAAGCAGGGTTTGGGCTTCCAGCCCACACCAGTTGTGCTGCCCACCAGCCATGCCTTTTGGTGGTGTGTCCAGACCTGGCTCCAGCTAGGCAGGGTGCAGGGAGACTGACTGCAGGGCCTGGCCATGTCCTTGGCTGAGCCATTTGGCTGTGCTTGTGTCCCCAGGCTGTATATCGCCGTGAATGAACCTGATCTGGCCATCACCATGTACAAGAAGTGCAAGATGTATGATGAGATGGTTTGCCTGGTGGCCAAGTACCACAAGGAATTACTCAGTGATACCCACATACACCTGGGCAAGGCAAGTGCATCTCCTGGCAGCCCTGGATGATGAAGCAGACCAGGCCAGCACAGGAGGGTCCCTAAGTCGTTGCCTCTGACTGCAGGAGCTGGAGGCAGAGGGCCGTTTGCAGGAGGCTGAGTACCACTACCTGGAAGCCAAGGACTGGAAAGCTACAGTGAACATGTACCGAGTGAACGACATGTGGGAAGAAGCTTACAGGGTAATAATCCCTTCACAGCTCTGGCTGAAGGGTCCTGGTAGGAGCTGCTCTGTCTCTGTTCCCAGCAAAATCTGAAGACTTGTCAGACACTCCCCAGCTTCAGCATGTGGCACAGTGCTGGAGGCCAACGCTCTGCAAGGCTTGACCCCAGCCTCTCTGCAGCACTGCCCTCCTCTGAGCACTGCTCTGCTCCTAACCACAGCACCATGTGTTCCTCAGAGGTACTGCTCTGCTCCTGACCACAGCACCATGTGTAGCTCAGAGGTACTGCTCTGCTCCTAACCACAGCACCATGTGTTCCTCAGAGGTACTGCCCTGCTCCTGACCACAGCACCATGTGTACCTCAGAGGTACTGCCCTGCTCCTGACCACAGCACCATGTGTACCTCAGAGGT
>NW_008614183.1:0-13078 GCF_000691845.1 Merops nubicus | reverse complement strand
CAACGCCGCTGCCCCTCACCACAGCACCATGTGTCCCCCAGAGGTACTGCTCTGCCCCTAACCACAGCACCATGTGTACCTCAGAGGTACTGCCCTGCCCCTAACCACAGCACCATGTGTACCTCAGAGGTACTGCCCTGCTCCTAACCACAGCACCATGTGTACCTCAGAGGTACTGCTCTGCCCATGGCCACTCTGTGCAGGCCCAGCTCAGCACCACGCCCCTCCAGCATGGACGTAGTGCCAGGGGTCACTTTGCTGACCTAACCAGAGTGGGCTGTGCTGAGGAGGCAGCAGCCTCTGCTCTGCCCTTGTCTCATTCTCCCCAGTCCAGGGGTGGCTGGAGAAGGGTTCCTCAGGAGACAGGAGTTGGTTTTGGTGCTCCCTAATGATGACAACCAGCATGTTTAGCCTGGAGCAAAGGAGGCTCAGGGGAGACCTTCTGGCTCTGCACAGCTCCTGACAGGAGCCTGGAGCCAGGGGGGGGTCGGGCTCTGCTCCCAAGGGACAAGGGACAGGACAAGAGGAAAGGGCCTCAAGTTGCCCCAGGGGAGGTTTCAGTTGTCCCTGAGGAACAATTTCTCCCCTTGAGGGTTGCCCAGGGCTGTGCCAGGCTGCCCAGGGCAGTGGTGGAGTCCCCATGCTTGGGGGGTGAGGGGAGGAGGGTGAGCTGTTTCAAAGCTGTGGAGATGTGTGGTGCTGAGCAACACGGTTTAGTGGGGACCTGGCAGTCCTGGTTAATGGTTGGACTCAAATCTTAAAGGTCTCTTCCAAGCAAAACAATTCTGTCATTCTCTTCTGTGTGAGACAGGAGTCCTGGCTCAGCCTGCTGAAGACAAAATGGATGCATTGGTCTCTTCTTTCTTTTATTTGGATAGGTGGCCAAAGCACATGGGGGAGCCAACTCCTATAAGCATGTGGCCTATATGTGGGCAAAAAGCCTGGGTGGAGAGGCAGCTGTGAACCTCCTCAGCAAATTCGGGCTTCTGGAGATGGCCATTGACCATGCAGCAGACAGTGGGTAAGCAGGTTCCTCAGCCCAGTGCTCCTCTCCCATCTGCCTGGCCTGAGGAGAAAGGGCTACCCCAGGATAACTGCATGCAGCTGATGGCTGCAGGTCCAGGAGGTGGCTCGTGTTCCCAGCCCACCCAAACATCTTCACATAGGTGTCCTGCTTCCCTGACACATCACGTTCCTGTGCACAGCCTCCCCGACGTCGAGGCAGAGCTGGGCAGGCAGAAGCAGTTTGCCCTTTAGCCTCAGCAGGAGTCTTTGTGAGAGCCTCTGAGCTCAGGAGGAGGTGTCCCTCCCTCGTGCCACCAGCAGTGACTGCCTGCC
Organism: Merops nubicus; assembly: GCF_000691845.1. Taxonomy (NCBI): domain Eukaryota; kingdom Metazoa; phylum Chordata; class Aves; order Coraciiformes; family Meropidae; genus Merops; species Merops nubicus. The sequence goes on along the minus strand of NW_008614183.1, from coordinate 11,740 downwards.
AGGAGGGCATTGGCCCGACTGTGACTGCCCAGCCACGCGCTGTGCTGCCCCTCTGCTGCTCTCTGCCGGGCTGGTGAGCTCCCCTGGGCTGAGCCAAGGGCCTCTGGCACTAGCAGGAGGTGTGAAGGAGCTGAATTTCTGTAGTGGGGCCTCAAAGCACCTGTTCTGTGGCCAGGAGCTGGAGGAATCGGCAGTGCCCGTGCACTTCAGACCCTCTGTATCCCCCTCTCTCCTCTCCCAGTGCCCTGTGCTCTCCTAGCTGTCCTGCTCTGATCAAGGCATGTCTCACATCACATAGTCTGCTCTCACCCCATTGTCTTTTTTGTTGCAGTGTCTTTGAATTTGCGTTTGAACTGTCCCGCCTCTCCATGAAGGAGAAAATGCCAAAGATCCACCTGAAGTATGCCATGTTCCTAGAGGACGAGGTAACTACCCCAGCATGGGTGGGAGTTCCCTGGTCACTCAGGTGATTACAGAGCTGTCCCTAAGGGCTGCTGCAGCAGCAGGCACTTTCATGGCTGCAGTCACTGCTCACTTGAAAGTTCAAGGAACTACTGGAGAGAGCCAGCAGAAGCTACAGAGATGCTGAGGGGCCTGGAGGCTGTTGGAGCCTGGAGAAGCAGGCTGGAGGCTGAGAGCCCTGGGGTTGTTGAGCCTGCAGAAGAAAAGACTGAGAGGGCATCTTCTCAATGCTGATCAAGAGTTAAAGGGCCCTCCGGGGACAAGAGGCTGGGGCCAGACTCGTGTCAGTGGTGCCCAGTGATAAGGAGCAATGGGCACAAAGTGGAACCCAGGAGAGGAAACTTCTCTGCTGGGAGGGTGGCAGAGCCTGGCCCAGGCTGCCCAGAGAGGCTGTGGAGTCTCCTGCTCTGGAGAGACTCCTGGGCCATCCTGGGCACCCTGCTGTGGGTGAGCTGCTGGAGCAGGGGGTTGGATGAGGTGATCTGCAGAGGTCCCTTCCAACCCCACCATGCTGGGATTGGGTGTTTCTGTGAAAAGGCCCAAGCACCCTCACACATCTTTGTCATAAATCCTCTCTGCCTCATGGGAACAGCGGAGGTCACGTGCTGGTGTCAGGGCAGGAAGACATGCAAACACTTCCATCCTCTCTCCTAGGGCAAATTTGAAGAGGCTGAAGCAGAATTTATTAAAGCTGGGAAACCCAAGGAGGCCGTGCTGATGTACGTAGCCTTGCCCAGCCTAGCCTGCTGCATCTCCCTCCCCCTGTATGATGCCAGCCTGGTTGCTCCTCCAGCGCTGGTCTGCTCCTTGCCATCATGCTTGTTCCATTTCGTGGTGGTTGCCCTAGGTTTGTGCATAACCAGAACTGGGATGCTGCACAGCGTGTGGCTGAGGCTCACGACCCAGACAGCGTGGCTGACGTGCTCGTGGGACAGGCACGATTTGCCTTCAAGCAGAAGGAGTTCCAGAAAGGAGAGGCCTTCCTCCTGCGAGCAGAGAGACCTGAGCTGGCCATAAAGTACTACAAGGTGAGCATAGTCTTAGCAACATCATTGCCTTCCTCGCTGGACAAGACTCCAGTTTGGGTGGAAGAGGAGTGAAATCCACATCCCAGTTCTTCCTGTCAGCTTAGCAGCCAAAGAGAAACCATTTACTTGGGTAGTTCCTAGTAGAACTTAATTCTGGGCAGCTCTGGAAGGCTGAAGCAGTAGAGGTGTCACAGCACAGCGTGGCGCTCGCTGCTCTGGAAGGATGTATCCTAGCAGGGTGTGGATGCTCCTCAGGGCTGGCATGAGTGGATGTATTGGAGCCTAAGTGGCCGTTCCACAGAGATAGCTGAGGTGGATGAACACATTCCTCTGAGGTCGTTTGAGTGAGTGGCTAGACATAGGTGCTGCTTTGGGGGTGGAGAGAGTTGGATGGTGCTGCTGTGGTTTCTTTCTGTGAGACCTCTGGCAAGATGACATGAGAGGCTAGATGTGGTGTGTTGCTGAACTGCTGAACACTCGTCCCTGTTGTGCTTGTGCAGGAGGCTGGCATGTGGAGCGAGGCCCTGCGGGTCTGCAAGGAGTACCTGCCCGGGCGGCTGGAGGAGCTGCAGGAGGAGTGTGCCCAGGAGACTGCCAAGAAGGGCTCCAGGTAAGGGGGGCTGTGGTCAGGCTGCAGGGAGCTCTTCCCCTGGGCCAGTCTGCTGATGCCTGACCAAGACAGCCTGACAGGATCCATGGCATCCAGTAGTTTGCTTCTTGAGGGCCTTGGACTTCTTACTGCACAGGCTTCCTAACATCCTTCCTTCCTCCCTGCTCTGAGACACTGCAGCTTATTCTTGCCATCCAAGGTCTGCCAGGCGGCTTCTTGCCACCCACAGATCCCCGAGTCTCGTGTGTTGCCTGTGCATCTCCTCAGGGTCCTTAATCATAGGATCATTTTGGTTGCAAGAGACCTTTAAGACCACTGAGTCTAACTGTTAGTCCAGCCCTGCCAGGTCCCCACTGCCCCGTGTCCCTCACCCCACATCTCCACAGCTTGGAAACCCCTCCAGGGGTGGGGACTCCACCACTGCCCTGGGCGGCCTGGCACAGGCTTGATAAACCTTTTAGGGAAGAAAATTGTTCCTCCTATCCAACTTAAGCCTCCTCTGTCACAACTTGAGGCCGTTTCCTGTTGTTCCTTTGGAGAAGGGACCAACCCCACCTCTCCTCACTACGAGCTCTGTGCATTCCTCAGCCCTTTCTGAGGTCCCTGACTTTCCTCTGCCGTGCTTCTCCCTGCCTGTGCCCTGCACCCAGGATCTGTGTCATGCTGAGAGCTGACCTTCCTCCCTGCAGAGGAACGGAAGGGCTGCTGGAGCAGGCACGGGAGTGGGAGCAGGCCAGGGAGTATGCCCAGGCAGTGGACTGCTACCTGAAGGTGCAGGATCCCAGCAACAGCGTCCTGGTGGAGAAGTGCCTGCTGAAGGTAAGCTCATCTTCTGCTGACCACTCGCCCAACACAGAATGATGCTGGGCCCTAATTATCATTAACGGGCAGAGCGCAGCCAAGCCCCTCCCCTTCATCTCCCTACATGGAAGAACTGGACTTTGTGACTTAGCCCTTGACTAGATGAGCACCCTTTCTTCTTCACATGGTCTATGTCCACCAGCCTTTGGGCTGTGTTCTTGGTCATATTTTCACTCATACCTGTGACCTTGTGCCGGCATCGACAATTAGGTCCATGTGTGACCTTCTCCCAGGTGTGAAAGTAGCTAGGCTTTCTGCTCTGGCTTGCTGAAGTGGGCTGACATTTCTGCTCCCTTCACCCATAGTGCATGCACTCCTCACCCTCAGTCTTTTAGCTGGGACTGAGCTCTTCCCAGCTTCATCCCTCTCTCAAACAGCATTTGTCACGTGTGCTGATGACAGTCTCTCCCAACAGGCTGCTGAGTTGGCCATTAAGTTCTTGGGTCAGTCACAGAGCGTGGAGGTGGCACGGACTGTGGCTCCTCAGCTGGTGGCCATGAAGAAATACAGTGCGGTGGGTGCTGGCTCCTGCCCCCAGGCTGCTGGAGAAGCAGTGGCAGGAAGGGAGAGTCTGTCCAAGGGGAGGAGGTCGAGTCGCATCCTGGGGGGCCGGGTGGATGACCCTGTCCAGAGCTAGGCAGAGCAGAGTCTTCTGGGAGGAGGAGGGAGGGGAAGGGATCAAGTCCTGAAATGGTGTGATAGAGCCAGGCTGTGGGAGGAGGCAGGAAGCAGAGAACAGGGGTTATCTTTTGGGAAGGAACATTCTGTTGTTGCTGTGTGCTGGTTACTGTTCAACAGCACCACTCCAGCCTGGCCTGCAGGGTGCTGTTGGTGTTTCATCTCCCATGCCTCTGGCCTTGCAGGCAGCTGAACTCTACCTCAGCTTGGACCTCATCCGAGAAGCTATCGATGTCTTCATTGAAGGGGAGGAATGGAGCAAAGCCAAGCATTTGGCCAAGGAGTTGGACCCCAGGTATGCCCTGAGCTTCTCATGTTATACTCTTCCTGCTCCCGCTCCCACCCTTAGATGATCCCTTGTCCTGTTCTGTGCTGGTTCCCTGGTTCCCTGGATTCTTCCCCCAGGTTCCCTGGATTCTCCCCACAGTGGCCTTCCCTCCCATGCTCAACAGGGCACATTCTCCACAGCTGTCCTTCACAAGCCATGTGCCATCCTGACACTTTTCCATTGCCACACATCCCATGGAAATCATTATCACGGAATCACAGAATCACCTTGTCTGGAAAAGACCTTTAAGATCATCAAGTCCAACCATTCACCCTGCTCTGCTGAGTCCACCTCTAAGCCATATGCCCAAGCACCACAACTCCATGGCTTTTAAACACATGGGGGATGGTGACTCTGCTACCCCTTTTGTCCCATACTTGTCCCCATCTCCTCTCCCCTTGGCATAATCCTGCCCATTCATTTCCATATGAAAGTCCCACCATCCCTGTCTCTCCTCACACACTGCACTGCCAAGAGCTGCCTAGACCCTTTAATTCCCCTCCCAGCAGCAGGCCAGAAAGTCACAGCAGAGCCTTAAGTCTTCTTTTTCCCAAAGGAGACAAAACTGAATCCAGCCTCTGCACTGATGTAAGGCACTGTTGGTCTTGCTGCCTATTAAGAGTCTTTCCACTCGGCAGGTCAGAGGAGTATGTGGACCAACGTTACAAGGAGTATTTAAAGACCCAGGGAAAGGTCAATTCGGTACGTCTCTGGGGTGTCTCACAAGCTAGGGAGTGATGCCAGGACCTGTGCAGGTCCTTGGGGCCTTTCTCTTGGGGCTTTTGCCTAAACACCTCTCCTATTGAGGACAGGCAGAGAGAGTTGGGGTTGCCCAGCCTGGAGAGGAGAAAGCTCTGGGGACACCTTCTTGCTGCCTTCCAGTATCTGGAGGGGACCTACAGGAAAGCTGGGGAGGGATTTTTTTCAAAGGCTGGTAGTGATAGGATGAGGGGCAATGGCTTCAAACTGGAAGAGGCCAGATTTAGATTAGAAATTAGGAAAAAGTTCTTCACTCTGAGGGAGGTGAGACACTGGCAAAGGTTGCCCAGGGAAGCTGTGGATGCTCCATCCCTGGATGCATTCAAAACCAGGTTGGATGGGGCCTTGTGCAGCCTGGTCTAAGGAGAGGTGTCCCTGCCTGTGGCAGGGGGGTTGGAACTAGATGAGCTTTAAGGTCCCTCCCAACCCAAACTGTTCTCTATGATTCCATGAATATGCCCACAGGTGAGGAGTCTCTGTGCCTGTGAGTCACAGGTGCTGCGTGCCAGATGAGGCACCTTGGGTTTGTGTTTTCACACTGTAGAAGGGGAGGAACTGTGTGTCTGTGAAATAAAGACCTGAGTGGGCTGGTGCTGGCCTTCATGCAGGTAGGAAGCCTTGCTTGCCCAGTGAATTTCTGGTTGTTTCCATCCCCAGCTGGTGGGAATAGATGTCATGGCTGCTTTGGACATGTACGCAGAGCGGGAGCAGTGGGAGAAGTGCCTGGAGGTGGCAGCGAAGCAGGTGAGTGCCTGGCAGGTCCTTGGGGGACAGACGTGGGGGTCCTGGCAGGGGGTCCTGCCTCTCTGCAGCCAGGGCAGGAGGAGGGAGCAGGCAGGGCAAAGCAGAGCAGTCCTGTCTGTGGGGAGCTTGGGGGTCGCTGCGGCAGCTCAGATCCACCTCTCCACTGTCCCCTTCTTGGCCAGTCAGGCCTGGTGAGGAAGTGTTAGAACCCAGAGGCATATTTGGTTTAAATTTTGTCATTAATGGAGCACTGGAAAAAGCTAAATGAGTTGTTTGGGCTGGAAGTATTTAGTACCATGGAAACAGAGAGACTTGGGAAAAAAGTCTTCTTCTCACACGGTCTTAGAGGCCTGGTGTCAGCAGAAGTGAAAGATCCTTGTTGTGAAAGCAAATTTGACATTTTTTTTCATTTTTACTGCTCTAGAAACAGCAAAATTACCTCAGCAGAGTAATGAAAATGGAGAAAAGCAATATGAGCCTGTTTTACAGTGCTATTCTTATTCAGTAACAGGAGAGCTCTAGATGACCCAGATCTACTCTGAGGATTTGTGTGTATTCAGTGGTTATTGCTTGCTCAGTGATTCAGTACTGATCCAGTGGTTATTGATACAGAAGCTAGGCGAAGGGCAGGAGTGGATTCTTTGATTGGAGACATTGCTGCAGGTCAGATAACAGCAACCCTGGCAGTGGAGTCTGCAGCCAGTCTAGACAACACAGCTCAGGGGAGCACTGGAAACCTGGACAAGCACTGAGCTGGTGACACAAATAGTGTCTGCTGTAGTGGTTGTTATCTGGGAGACCAGTGCTGATTATCAGGAGATAGCAGTGTTGATCTTCCATGAAGAATGACTTCATGCTCCATTTAATGGTAAAGGCCTAAATGGGTTTCCCTGTCAGGCACACCACGTGTGTAGGCAGAGGTGTTAGTCTGGTTATGCCTCTGAGAAAGCACTGGCACAGCCTGGCTCCGTGGCCAGCACAGAGCTTCAGGACTTTTGACTCATCTACAGTGATTGTACAGGAAGGATTGTAGCAGGGCCTATTGCAACAGGACAAGGGGGGTGGTTTGCAACTAAAAGAGGGAGATTTAGACTAGAGAGGAGGAAGAAACTGTTTATGCTGCGAGTGCTGAGCCCCTGGCCCAGGCTGCCCAGAGAGGTGGTCACTGCCCCATCCCTGGCACCATCCCAGGGGAGGTTGGATGAGCTCTGAGCACCCTGCTCTAGCTGCAGATGTCCCTGTCCCTGCAGGGGGTTGGACTGGGTGACCTTGCAAGGTCCCTTCCCACTCAAATCAGTCTGTGGTTCTGTGCTTCTGTAGGTTATATTTATCAGAACAGGTCACATACCAGACCTGATCTTTACCCTAAACTGCCCTGTACCTGGTGTCTCACCTGTATCCACATCTGCGCGTTCCAGTTCTAGATAGAGCCCTGGGGCACTGGTCTCACTTGTGCTTAATAAACTTGTTTCCATTGCTCATTTTTTGACAGGATTGCGCATTTTATGCTATCTTCTTCATCTCATTATTGTATTTAAGCCTGTGTGAAACAGGTCTTTCCTCAGTCGGGTCAGTCCTCAGCAAAGTGTTTGTGATCAGCACGTGTGAGCCGCGCTCCAGGGAGGCCTCCAGAGCCAGGGACCTGACTCCTCTGGATGATGAACCAGAGCAGCCTTGCAGGCCATGGATGTCTGCAGTCCACAGCATTGGGATGCATCCTTTCCTTAGGCTGAGGCTGGTTTGCAGTTAGTGCCTGTGGTGCCACACTGTGGAGATGCTGCATCCTGTAGGTTTTTGGCACCATCTCTTTGGCAAGCAGGGAGCAGCTGAAGAACAGTTTTATTGCCAAGTGTGAAGGGTCAGCACAGCACTGGCTGGCCAGGATCAGTGGTGCCACGTGTGGCCCTGGTCAAAACCCAGGTCTGCTCTGGGCAGTCAGTTTCTGCCTCATTTCCTGGTCTTGCCCTTTGGCACTGGGATGCATGGGGATGTGCATACACACCCCAAACAAGTGGCACACGTTCACTTCATGAATCTCATGCTGCTGCTTTCTGTGTTCTTCTCCAGAACTATAAAGTCTTGCACAAGTATGTTGCTCTGTATGCCACCCACCTCATCCGGGAGGGCAGCTGGGACAAAGCCCTGAGCCTCTATGTCCACCATGGAGCACCCGCCAACCCACAGGTGAGGGAGGCAGCAGTGCTGCTCCAGGAGCCTGCGTGCAGAGCTGATGTTCCCTCAGCCTGTGCTTGACAGCAGGAGAGGTCCAGACTTCTGCTGACTCCCCATCTGGTTCCCTGAGTTCTCTCTCCTTTTTGTTACAGAATTTCAACATTTACAAGCGTCTCTTTGTGGAGATGGTGAATGCCTCTGGCATGAATTGTGCTGAGGCCTACTCCAGCTGGGCTGACCTGCGTGATGTTCTCTTCCATCTGGTGAGTGTGGGCCATGGCCACCCCTGCCCCTGAAACTCCATCACCCGGGAGGCTCCTGGCAGGGGAGAAGAAGAACCAGTCCCTAGCCAGGTGACATGAGCAGTATTTGTAGAGCACAAGCCAAGGGGAGATAGGGAAATGTCCTCAATGCAGACAGAACAGCAGGATATTGTAAGTGGATTTGGCTGAGCAGGAGAAGTCAAGGAAGAAAATAACCCTGCACTCGAAGGCCAAATCCTAGAAGTGGGTCTGGATGCTGGCACTTGCAGGGCTCACTGTGTCAGTGCTGCATGGGAGCCTATCACAACATGCCCACTTTTCATCCTACACACATTCAGCATCCTGGATGAGGAAGAACCTGGGGATAGCACAGAACTAGTGAGCCTGGAAAATGAGCATCCTCCCCATCTCACCAGAGAGCCTTCTGCTCCTTCTTCCCCATCCCAGAGCCCACGACTGCCTCTTCTCTGTTTCTGTCCCACAAATACCCACCTCTAGCACCAATGAAATCCACAAATCTCACCTTGTTCATCCAGACCCACCTGTTTCCAGTGCTGCCTGTTGGATCTCCCCTTGTCCCACAGCCTCCTCCTGTCAGCACCCTCTAGGAACCAGAGCACCCAAGGCTCAGCCTTTTTCCAGTCCCCAGAGGTGCCTGGATGTTCCAGATCCTTCTCTCTTCCAGCTTTTCCCTGGACATCAGGTGGATGAAGTGCCCTTGTGTGCTCATGTTCTCTATCACTCCCCTTTTCTCTTCTTCAGTGTGAAAATTTAGTAAAGTCCAGTGAAGTGAACACTCCAGCACATGAGGAGTTTGAAAGGATGCTGCTGATCTCTCACTACTACGCCACCCGCTCGGCCGCGCAGGGCGTGGAGCAGCTGGTAAGGCTTTTGGAGGCTCCTTGCCAGGTCATCACCCTGCGTGCAGAGCCCTGTGGGGATGTGCTGGTTCAGGGCTATCCATAGCTCACTGTTCCACACCGTGGGTCACTCACACCCCACAGATGCATGTGAATGGGACTGTAGTGGTCTGGGAGCCCACTGCTAGCAGTGGAACTCCAGACGGTCTCCTCTGACTCTAGTGGGACCTGAGGCTGAGATGTGAACCAGGGGAAGCTGATCTGTATGCTCAGCCTGACTTAGGAGAGCAGAGGCACCAGCAGAAATGTAGGGAGTGCACAAAAAAATCAGACCTGAGGAGAAGCATTGCTGCTTCTTCAGCTGTCCTGGGCCCTGAGTGCTGCTGGGCTTCACACTTGGTCTTGAGAGCAGTTGGTTTTGCCTGGGGCTTGGGGAGCTCGTGGCCCTGGGAGCTTGGCATCACACAGGACGTTGGCAGATACTGGACCCGTGTGCTGGACCTTCTGGGGGCTTTGGAAGGCCATAGGCCTGGGAGCCAGCCTGCACGAGGCACTGTATTTCTGAGTCTGGTGTGGACTGGGATTTTATGTGGGCTATGCTATAGAGCAGAGTCTCTGCTGAAGCCTTGATCCATGTGGAATTGTGAGAGAGTTCTGTATGAGTGTGGGGCTGGAGCTGGGCTGGAGCAGGCTGTGAAAAGGAAAGGCTGCCACAGCTAGGATCCCAGTAGAAGTCATAGGGGAGACTGGGGCTTCCCCATGGCTGTGTGTGGAGATGTTGGGGGTCCAGAGACATGTCAGGCAGAAAAAGCCAAGTTGAAAACATTTACAGAAAACATTTGCAGACCCACACAGCTGTGGAATGCTGAGGTGTTGGATAGTCTGTTTTGGGACCAGGAGGGAGGGGTGGCCTTTGCAGTTCTGGTGTGTTGAGAGCCCCTCTGGCAAGCAGAGAAGTGAAATCTCCCTTGAATTCCTCAACCCCATGCAATTCTTTTGTGATTGGATACAAGAAAAAGATCACTGAGTGTGGCTGAACACTGGAACAGGTTGCTTGGAAAGGTTGGAGAGTCTCCAGCCCTTGAGATACTCAAACATGACCAGACATGTTCCTGAACGACTCTGCTTTGAATGGGCCTGGGAGGGTGAGCTACACAATCACCAGAGATCACTTCCAACCTCAGCTGTTCTGGGACTCCAGTGGTAGGAGTTTGGGTGTGGAAGGTTTATAAAGCAAAAGAACTTCAGGAGCCAGTCTTCCTGTGTGTTCACACAGTAAGGGTACTTAACAGTTAGGACTGAAGTGTTTAACCTTTGGCACATGTTGGGAGTACAGGTGGGATGATCCCCAGAGGTCCCTTCCCACCCTGCTGTTCAGTGATTCTGTGCTGTGTGGCTGCAGAGTCCCTGCTGTGAGTCTGGGCAGTGTGAGCTCATGAGATCCCTTCTGACCTGACTGTGGTGGTTACTGCCTGCAGGACACGGTGGCTGCCAAGCTGTCCATTTCCCTGCTGCGCCACACGGAGCTGCTCCCTGCAGACAAGGCCTTCTATGAGGCTGGGATAGCTGCCAAGGTAAGAGCTCGCTGCCACTAGAGCAGCTGAGGGCTGGGAGGAGCTGGGATGTGCCCTCTAATGCCCTGTTACCTGTGCTGCCAGCGGGATGGGGTGGCACGAACAGAACCACATTCCTTCTAGCCATGGCTTGGGCAGGAGAGCTGTGGCTGTGAGGGTAACCTGCCTGGTCTCACGCCTGGTTCCTCTGTTCCAGGCAGTCAGCTGGGAGAGCATGGCATTCATCTTCCTGAACCGCGTCCTGGACCTCTCGGACGTGCGTACGGCCTGCTGGGGGGAGGGTCCCAGCCTGGAGATGGGCTGTAAGGCCAAAACAGACCCCCAGCTGGCCAGGGCACTCCTGGGGCTCAGGGGTGGGCACACATCTGAGCTGGTGCTGCTGGGCAGTCCTGAATGCTGCCGGGCGTGGGGTGCACGTACAGCACCCAGTGTCCTCACAGCAGCTGTGGAAGGACCTGCCCCCAGCCCTCACCGTGTCACTCCCTGTGTGCCAGTGCCACCACGGCACGTGCTGCAGCAAAGAGCAGCTTGGCCTGACAGCTCAGACTTGGAGCCTTCATGGCTGCAAGGGCTGTTACAGCGTTTGGGACTCTGATCTGAGCTGTTTCAGTGGAAGGCACGTCACCTCAGGGGTGGAGGGCATGGCCCAGGCCACTGTGATAGAAGAATCAGGAGTCCCCCGTGCCAGTCAGCTCCTTCCTTGGCCAGCAGGTTGGTCACCAGAAAACACCAAACCCTAGGAAGCTGATAGACCTTGCTGTACCAGTCTTCCAAGAGCTGTCAGCAGCTGCTGGAAAAAAAAAATGCTTCTCATTTCATCTTTCCCTTCTTTGAGACCACCCAGTGAGTGTTTCAGGGGCCCACATTCTCTGACACTGTAGAGGACAGCCACAAATGCCACCTCCCAGGAGGGCCCAGTCACCGCAGCACAGATAGAGGACATGGCTTAGTGCTGACCTGGCAGTGCTGGGGTGACAGCTGGACTTCATTTTAAAGGTCTTTCCCAACCAAAGCAGTTGGATGTGTCTGCTCAGCAATGCCATCCTCACAACACAGGCTGTGCTGCCACCTCTGAGGATGGGGTTGCCTAGTGCTCCACCACTTCTTATTTCTCAGGCCATTGAAGAAGGGAACTTGGATTCTCTGGACCACTCTGACTTCCAGAACACAGACATTCCCTTCCAGGTGCCACTTCCTGCCCAACAGCACGTGCCTGTGAGTCTCATCTGCCCCTGGGGAGCTTGTGAATGAGTGCCAGTATCTAAAGTGTGTGTGTGTCACCAGGATGGGGCCAGACTCATTCCAACTGGCAACAACTCAAGGGGCAATGGGCACAAATTGGAGCCCAGGAGGTTCCACCTGAACTGTTTTCCTCAAAGGAGAAACTTCTCTGCTGGGAGG
>NW_008614182.1:11057-11592 GCF_000691845.1 Merops nubicus | reverse complement strand
AACTTAAATGATTCTATGATTCAATGTTTGCCTGGGGGCAGATGAAACCCTCTTTAAAATTTAGTGAGATGCATCCCACCCAAAGCACCAGGTTTTGTCAATCAGAAATCACAGTGATGGCCTCTTCCTGCCCCTTCTGATATTCATTGACTAAAAAAGAAACAGAATTTCATCTATTATTTCACCTCCCACACGACTGTTCAAAGCTGAATAATAAAGAAGCATTATACTTGCTGCCAAAAAGAAAGTAATGAAGGCAAACACCTTCCAAGCTATTGGAAGCTACATTTTCTAACAATTGGGTAAATCCAAATTCCAAAATTAATTTCACTGGAAAGAATGCAGATAGATACATTCTTAAAGCTACAGATGATACTGAGGTATTGTAATGGAGAATGGCTTGGAGAGGTAGAGGAAGCTTTTACTCTTTGCTCACCTAGAACTGAGACATCTCCTTTTAGTTCATTGAAACTTGAGGAGGGTCCATTGATGTAGCAGATCACAGAATCACAGAATCACAGAATGTCAGGGGTTG
>NW_008614182.1:8644-10961 GCF_000691845.1 Merops nubicus | reverse complement strand
CATCTCCTTTTAGTTCATTGAAACTTGAGGAGGGTCCATTGATGTAGCAGATCAGAGAATCACAGAATATCAGGGGTTGGAAGGGACCTCTGGAGATCATCCAGTCCAACCCCCCTGCCAGAGCAGGACCACCTAGTCTGGGGCAGGTCACACAAGAACACATCCAGATGGGTCTGAAAAGTCTCCAAGGAAGAAGACTCCACAACCTCCCTGGGGAGCCTGTTCCAGTGCTCTGGAACCCTGACAGCAAAGTTCTTCCTCATGTTAGAGGTGGAACTTCCTGTGCTCCAGCTTGTGTCCATTGCCCCTTGTCCTATCACAGGGCACAAGTGAGAAGAGGTTGCCCCTTTCTTCTTGACACCCAGCCCTCATATTTATACACACTAATTAGATCTCCCTTTAGCCTTCTCATCTCCAGACTAAAAAGCCCCAGGTCTCTCAGCCTCTCCTCGTAAGGCAGGTGTTCCAGTCCCCAGTAAACATCCCCAGATGTTTATTTACTTTCTTGAACAGCTTTAGGAGCAGTGGAAGAGCAGTGAAAGCCATGGTTTTTCCTTAAAAAAATTAGACAAAAACCCAGCTGAATTAAAACTGATTTAAGCAAACTCTTCTTCAGAAGCTGCTGTCCTTCTTCAGCAGCCTGAAAGCTGGAAAAGAGTCACCAGAGAGTCTGTGCCACGTGAAGGTGACCTCTGAGCTGTGGTTCAGGATGAGGAGACCCTTGGCACCAACACCCACCTTGGAGATGTCACTTTTAATGGATTCCTTTGTGCCCTCTGCAGTGCCAGATTTTGCCAGGGTCTGTCCCTGGCCGTCCTGTGAGGGGAGGGGGATGCTGCTGGTCTGGTACCCTGAGAAGGGGTCGGTCCAACGTGGGCAGTGCCCGAGCAGCACGAGATCACCACTGGAGAGTGGGTGTTCTGTGGGCAGAGGGAGCACTTGGTTGATGGGCACATCCAGGTAGGGAGCCTGGCTCCTCCATGGGGCACGTCCACACCTAGGTCCTCTGCTATAGCCCAGTTAGATATCTCCTCCCAGTTAACCCATTCAGGGACATCTCCTCCCAGTTAACCAGGCCCTGCCTGTGCTCAGTGTCATCGCTGCTGCTGGCAGAGCTCAGCCCTGGAAATGCCTCCCAGCATGGCAAGGACATGGCATATGTTCCCCAGCCACGGCTCCTGAGCTCCTCGGGTAGAGAACAGATGTTCGGGGTGCTTAAAAGGACTCTGTTAATTTGCTTTGACTTAGAACTGATGTAATTTAAAAAAAAAAGATTCCCCAAGACTCGTTGCACTTAGTGTCAGGAGGCTTCTCAACTCATCAGTCACTGACATGGAAACGTGCAGTTAATTTGCTGTTAATCTTCATAATCACCATCAGATGCTGACAACAGTGCCACAGAGAACAAAAGAGCTGCTGCCTCCATCCCTTCTCACTGGAAAGGAGCCTGGGAAAGGGACCTGTTCTGTGGCACTGACCAGAAGGCACCATGGCTGTGGCCCTTGGAGGAGCTGTGGGCAGCCGTGGGTGGAGGCTCCTCCAGACCAGCAGCAGGTTTGAAACTGGCCAGTCCCTGGAGGACCTCGGGAGGTTTTCATGTGCTTGCTGCTGAGCAAAACACTTCTGTTCATAAAAATGGGTGACAAAAATGCCCCTTGATCTAGAGGGCACTCCTCCCCAAAGCCAGCACCTGCCTGCTGCCTAGATCATGACTAAGGTGAGTGGGTCACAAAGGAATGGAGCAGTATTAGAAGAAATGAAGAAGGTGAATGAGATATGGGAGATACAGCTCCGGGAGAAGCAGGGAGAACTTGGGAGAGTGATGGGACAGTAATATTTATTTCATGACTGCTTTTCAGTGCAAGCCACTGGGCACAGGGCAATACTGGGGCCAGCCTGTGCTACGTGGCAAGCTGGTGTAAAGCTGGTGTAAAGCTGGTGTAGTTGAGTAATAAAGCAGTGAAACTTCTCAAAACATGGCATATTTTGGGGAGGCTGGTGGGGGTTTAAAGCTTTGAAAGTATGTGAGAACTACTCTAGGAGCACAGGCACAAAAAGTCTTTAATTACTGCAGGGTGAAAGGAAGGACCTGCTTGGAGCCCCAGCCTGGGCAGGTGCAGCAGTTACCATGCATAGACTCCTCTGAGCTTAAAATGAGCTCTGAATTTCCTGAGGTTTGTGTTTCAGTTATTCCTGTACAGTAGTTAAGAACTGGTCCCAGGTCAGCCTGTGCTGAGGCTTCACCCTCCACGCACCCCTTGAGTTGCCTCTTGCTGTGCCAGGTCGCTGGGAACATCTCTGCTGTGCTGGGAGCACT